>NC_069503.1:349226300-349526300 GCF_027579735.1 Bombina bombina
ATCCAATGACCTTTATTCTTGACATTCTTGACAAGTGTTTGAAACTTAACTATTTTCGTTTTGAGAATATCTTCTACCAGCAATTAACCGGAACGGCGATGGGATCTAACGTAGCCCCGTCCTACGCGAATCTCTATGAAATGGTTAAACACTACAGACGGTACATCGACGATGTCTTCCTAATATGGTGTGGCCCTGTTGATTTACTCACTGAATGGGTAACTAAACTTAATGCTCTAACTTGTCCCATCAAGTTCGAACTAAAATTTGACCTAGACCAGATAGACTTTCTGGATCTAAGAATCTACAAGAAAGAAGGGAAACTATCTACAACTTTATACACAAAACCCACAGATCGGAATTCTTTACTTGAGGCAACAAGTAACCACCCGCCACATACCAGGAGGGCTATTGTGAAATCCCAAATGATCAGGGTAATGAGGAACAATACTGAGGCAACCAACAGGTTAACCCAAATGGATGAAATGTCCAACAAATTCTTGCAGAGGGGCTACTCACCTGAACTGTTAGAGGAAGTAAGACAAGAATTAATGTCTGAAAACGAACGAACAAACCCTGCTGACAAGAAACCAAGAATGGTTTTTACAACCACCTATAACAAAGGGAAAAAGGTCTTGGCTGATTCTATCAAAAACAGATGGGAAATCCTTGGCACCAACCAAACGCTCCCCTTTAGACACTTGGACCCACCAATCATGGGATACAGACGTGGCAGAAGCCTCAGGGATCTAGTGATGCAGATGGACCCCGAGCAAAGCTACACAAAGAAGTGGCTCAAATCCACTAAAACAGGTTGCTTCAGATGCCTGGGGTGCACCACCTGCAGTGGCATGATCCCCTGCAAGGTGTTTCGACACCCACATACAACACAGAAGTACACCATAAGGCACTTTATCACATGCACTGGCACTGTTTCCTATAATATCTGTGTAACCAGCAATGGTCCTTCCTCGGACTGTGCATGATACCTTACCCTATATGGCAAGGTTTCCTGATTTAGGCAAGAACATACATTGGCCATATCATCAATATCTGTTTGCATAGTGATAGGATGTTTTACTTTTACTTCCAAAATTTGCCCACTGACTATGCATATGCTTTATTGATTTATCTGGATACCATGGCTCGCTGTTAATATAACCCTGATTTTATCTTTTGCATATAACCACACTTGATTGCCAATTGTAACAGGGGATCTATGATTGTAACACTGAGATCCCACTGTAAGAGTAACATGCTACTCAGGCACAAGACTCTGGCATATGTTTTACCAGTATAGGATTTTTGGTTGTTTATTTTGTATCATGATTAGCTCTAGCACCAACATTCTGGTAGACTATGCTCTCTTTAAGTGCATTTACTAACCCTATACCTATACTGTTTCGTACACATATGGCTCTCTGGATAGATATGGTACTCATAACATACATTAGAACATTTTGGGCAGACTAAGGCTCTCAGATCCATACAACTATCTGCAAGTCTGACGGCTTCTCTTAGCCTTTTTGGGATATGATAGAAGTATACAAGCAATATAGACGCATGTTATGCTGTTGTTTTTGTGATATATACTCAGATGTTTAGACAATTCGCCCCTTTCCTACAAGTGTAGGTATGTACAATCATTTGTTGGCTTGCCCCAGCAGTTGCGGCTAACATCGGTTAGCTGTCATCTATGTTTTCTGACTGCTTGATACACACCCCCCTGATGATGTCAGACGGCTATGCAAATTAGCCATGCTCGCTGACACCGTTGACACAGACGCAGGACTGTGTTGATCCGCGCCTGTTTTTGAAACTTCTAACTGACATATCTTGTCTCCAGCTCCCTCTCTGCAACATGCTGCAACCACTTTCATAGTATCTATCACATCTCATGCCAAGTAAGTTACCTGAACTAGAGACAGTGCTGGCTGGTAGAGATATATATATTTTTTCCCCTTTGAGATATAAATAGCGATCTTACGTTGCTGACTCTTTGTATGTATTAGAATCACACTGCTTTGAAATTATCTATATTACCCCTTAGGCTCAGTAGTCGGTGATGGTGTGATGACACCCTCTTTCTCTCTAAGATTAGTCTATGGATGCTATACGATATACCTACTGATGTTCAACAATTGACACACACATCTACATGCTTGCCTAAATCTTGACATACGTGTTTTTCTGGCTATGAGCCCTTTTTCTCTACTTGTCCTTTGTTTACTGAGAAGTATGTTTTACTGAGAGATACTGATGCACTAATGTTTAAATGCTGATATACTGCCTAGGTCCTGCAACTATCTTTTATTGAGCCCTTTTTCTCTACTTGTCCTTGTTCTCTACTTGTCCTTTGTTTACTGAGAAGTATGTTTTACTGAGAGATACTGATGCACTAATGTTTAAATGCTGATATACTGCCTAGGTCCTGCAACTATCTTTTATTGAGCCCTTTTTCTCTACTTGTCCTTGTTCTCTACTTGTCCTTTGTTTACTGAGAAGTATGTTTTTCTGAGAGATACTGATGCACTAATGTTTAAATGCTGATATACTGCCTAGGTCCTGCAACTATCTTTTATTGAGCCCTTTTTCTCTACTTGTCCTTGTTCTCTACTTGTCCTTTGTTTACTGAGAAGTATGTTTTTCTGAGAGATACTGATGCACTAATGTTTAAATGCTGATATACTGCCTAGGTCCTGCAACTATCTTTTATTGAGCGCTGTTTCCTATAGACTGCCTTTATCGATGTTAAGTTGTTTCTTTGTGGTAGCTATTTCAGTAGGTCACACATCACATTGTAGGGGGACATTTTATTTCTTTGTGTGCACCTTGAGTGTTTTAGGTGCTACTCATATGTCATGTAATTTATTGTTTGAGAATAGTTTTAAGATACACTTATATGGTTTGCACAATTATACTGTTTTTAACTATCACATTAGTAAAGGTAGGAATAATGTTAATTAGGTGATTCACCTGTTGTCATGGTTACATAGGTTTTGGCGCAATTTCCTTAATACATTTTTTTATTTTATATACCAAATCCAGTGAGTGCAGTCCTCTTCTATAATGGATTATATATATATATATATATATATATATATATATATATACATGGAGTGCAGAATTATTAGGCAAGTTGTATTTTTGAGGATTAATTTTATTATTGAACAACAACCATGTTCTCAATGAACCCAAAAAACTCATTAATATCAAAGCTGAATAGTTTTGGAAGTAGTTTTTAGTTTGTTTTTAGTTATAGCTATTTTATGGGGATATCTGTGTGTGCAGGTGACTATTACTGTGCATAATTATTAGGCAACTTAACAAAAAACAAATATATACCCATTTCAATTATTTATTTTTACCAGTGAAACCAATATAACATCTCAACATTCACAAATATACATTTCTGACATTCAAAAACAAAACAAAAACAAATCAGTGACCAATATAGCCACCTTTCTTTGCAAGGACACTCAAAAGCCTGCCATCCATGGATTCTGTCAGTGTTTTGATCTGTTCACCATCAACATTGCGTGCAGCAGCAACCACAGCCTCCCAGACACTGTTCAGAGAGGTGTACTGTTTTCCCTCCTTGTAAATCTCACATTTGATGATGGACCACAGGTTCTCAATGGGGTTCAGATCAGGTGAACAAGGAGGCCATGTCATTAGATTTTCTTCTTTTATACCCTTTCTTGCCAGCCACGTTGTGGAGTACTTGGACGCGTGTGATGGAGCATTGTCCTGCATGAAAATCATGTTTTTCTTGAAGGATGCAGACTTCTTCCTGTACCACTGCTTGAAGGTGTCTTCCAGAAACTGGCAGTAGGACTGGGAGTTGAGCTTGACTCCATCCTCAACCCGAAAAGGCCCCACAAGCTCATCTTTGATGATACCAGCCCAAACCAGTACTCCACCTCCACCTTGCTGGTGTCTGAGTCGGACTGGAACTCTCTGCCCTTTACCAATCCAGCCACGGGCCCATCCATCTGGCCCATCAAGACTCACTCTCATTTCATCAGTCCATAAAACCTTAGAAAAAGAGAGATATTTCTTGGCCCAGTCTTGATGTTTCAGCTTGTGTGTCTTGTTCAGTGGTGGTCGTCTTTCAGCCTTTCTTACCTTGGCCATGTCTCTGAGTATTGCACACCTTGTGCTTTTGGGCACTCCAGTGATGTTGCAGCTCTGAAATATGGCCAAACTGGTGGCAAGTGGCATCTTGGCAGCTGCACGCTTGACTTTTCTCAGTTCATGGGCAGTTATTTTGCGCCTTGGTTTTTCCACACGCTTCTTGTGACCCTGTTGACTATTTTGAATGAAATGCTTGATTGTTCGATGATCACGCTTCAGAAGCTTTGCAATTTTAAGAGTGCTGCATCCCTCTGCAAGATATCTCACTATTTTTGACTTTCTGAGCCTGTCAAGTCCTTCTTTTGACCCATTTTGCCAAAGGAAAGGAAGTTGCCTAATAATTATGCACACCTGATATAGGGTGTTGATGTCATTAGACCACACCCCTTCTCATTACAGAGATGCACATCACCTAATATGCTTAATTGGTAGTAGGCTTTCGAGCCTATACAGCTTGGAGTAAGACAACATGCATAAAGAGGATGATGTAATCAAAATACTCATTTGCCTAATAATTCTGCACTCCCTGTATATATATATATAAAACACACAGAGAAAGTCCAGCACTCACTTACAAGCTCTCAGCTAAGATTTAAAAGCAAAAATGGAAAGGTTAGTTACCACAGTTGGCCAAATGGGACAAGCCCAGGTACCACATCAAGGTCCTTTCCAATACCTGGGACTCTAAAACAGCCACACAATGCAAGCTCTCAAATCCAAACAAACTATGAACAAGGGAAGGGTGCACAGGCTTATGTAAACACCCTAGACATATACAAAAAATGGAAGAGGATTGCACTCTCATACCGGACTGGGTAAACATCCCATGACCCTGTAACATGCTCAGCCCTGGGTGCTCACGGGCACTCACAGGAAGCTGTGCTGTCCGCAGAGTCACAGGCAGTTAACCCCAGACAGGTCTGGGTGCAAGAACCATAGGGAAATTACAAAACAAATTAATACAACACACAGAGAAAGTCCAGCACTCACTTACAAGCTCTCAGCTAAGATTTAAAAGCAAAAATGGAAAGGTTAGCTACCGCATTCGATCAGGTTGATTTCTGTCCGCAGCCTCAGAGCAGGTGGACAAGTTATGGAGCAGCGGTCTTTAGAAACAAGGGGCATCCAGCTTCATCCGGAAAGACACTGACAAACACAAAGACACACATACTCTCACACACAAATACACTTACACAGACACACTCCCACACTCAGACACAGGGTCTGCTCCATAATTGGACCAGGTGGAACCACGGGATGCAGGCAGCATTTGTCAGGGCAGCACATAGGGAGAGCATATTCCGGATAATAGTGTTTTAAAAGATGAATTCCTGAACTTTAATCTCTGAGACAACTAACTCTGGTTGGGTTTGGATTGTGCAAAGAGTTGAGGGGAGTCATTTTATTCTAGGACCCAGGCAGCACAATGTCTTGAGCCAGTCCTGCTCAGATGCAACCACACACAAAGACACACACACACAAGAGAGAAATAACTGTAGGCATGTGCAGTATGTTTTAAAGGCACAATATCACCTTTTTTAATGCGGCTGCTTCCCCCAAACCCAGACATTTGCATGCTCAGACACACAAATGGAAACTCAAACTGTCCGGGTCATTCCCAGACAGATGGCAACCCTAATTCTTTGGTTGAAACATTAGATAGGATGCACAAAACATACTCTCTGTTACCATAAAGTGGGGAAGCATTTGGATTCAAAGGGGCTAGTTGGACAAATATAGGCTTTTTTAATCAAATCATATTTTTATTAGTATTGTTGCAATACATTTTCTAGCATATTATTTGATGCACTGATATCTTGGGTCTATTGTAGTTAACAGTACTCCCCCATGCCAGAAAATAAAGATTATAAACTGTAGTATTTTACAGGTCATGTAATTATATCCCGCTCCTGCTCCACCTAGTATTTCTGTTTAATATATTGGTCCTGGTTTTGGTGCACCTGAAAGCTAGGGACAAGTTGGCCGCATGAGAGATAAATCAGGAGTAAATATATCTCGATCTTGGTTCATTTATATATTATTGTTTTCAGTAGCTGTGTGCAGAATATTGCCATTGATCTTGTATAGGACTATGATATAGCCATGTTTATTTACTGCTCTGTATTTAATCAGATCAAGATATACTGCAGCTAGCACACTAGGATTCTGTTGGATTACATATTTTTTCTCATATGTTGGTTACTATAGCAACATTTATATCTTGGTACCAACAATATAGTGGTAATTCATCATATAACAATATTAACTTAAGGCTGTAATCCCAAATGCTGCTCCCTTTAGATTTAAACAATATGCTTTGTCATAAATATATTTATCCACTGATTATTTAATGCCGCTGTTGCAGTTTTATGCCACTGGTCACATGTTTATCATGCTCATTTGTCTCTCCTTTTTATGGTTTATACATTCTTTATCTATTGCTCTATGTATGACATTTCCCCAATTTAACTTTACATTTACAAAATAGAGTAACTTCTTACAACAGTTAACTATTTGGATGAAGTGGGTCTTGTAAGTTTCTCCAGTGTGGTTTACTTTGGCTATAAAGAGGAATGTTTTGCTGGGAATCCTGATGATTGTGGTAAATATTGAAGTGAGACTTAATTTTGCATTTATTTTTCACATATTGAACTAATATAGAGATTGGTAGGAGGTCTTTTTTAAAATTAACCAAATTAAATTAGTTCCTTGCAAGACCTAGCTGTACACAAGAGGTTTGATGCCGTACTCCATTGCATCTATGATATGTGAAAGTTCAGAGATAAAGAGGGAAGCAGTATTTTTGAGGACTACAATTTTAGGGATAGGGGTTTGCGCTTTATTCTGGAGGCTAGAGGAAGCCAGTGAAGGGATTGGCAGAGAGGTGGAGCAGAGTAAAAGTTATAAGTAAGGAAGATCAGACTGGCAGTGGCATTCATTATAGATTGTAAAGGAGCTGCTAGGGTGACCAAAGAGGATGGAGTTGCAATAGTCAAAGCAGGAAATGATGAGAGAGGGGATTAATATCTTAGTTGTGCCTTGTGTGAATATGTGGCAAATTATGAAGAAGTTTGTAAGGTGGAAAAGGCAGGGATTTGCCAATGACTGGATGTGAGGAATGAATACAAGATCTAAGTCAAGTGTGACCTCAAGACATTGGCATGCGGGGTTGGGGTAATGATGTTGTGATTTATAGTTATAGAAAGTTGGAAGAAAGAGGGGGGAATAAGGAGCTCAGTTTTGGAGAAGTTTAGCTTAAAGTAGTGAAAGGACATCCAGGATGAAATTTTAGAAAGACAGTTAGTGATACAAATTCGCAATGAAGGGGATATGTCTGGTGCAGAGAGTGTTTAGAAGAGCTGTTAAGACTAAGAGGCATATTTATCAAGCTCCGTGGGGAGCTTGAAGCCAGCTTGCCAGAACACAAGTTATGAAGCAGCGGTCTAAAGACCGCTGCTCCATAACCTGTCCGCCTGCACTGAGGAGGCAGACAGCGATTGCCAGAAATCAACCCAGATCGAATACGATCGGATTGATTGACTCCCCCTGCTAGCAGCTGATTGGCTGGGGGCAGCGTTGCACCAGCAGTTCACAAGAACTGCTGGTGCAATGCTGAATGAGGAGAGCGTAATGCTGTCCTCATTCAGCGATGTCTGTCGGACATGATCCGCTGATCGGATCATGTCGGACAGACATTTGATAAATAGGTCCCTAAACCTGTAGTTAAAGAGAGAGAGGTAGATTATCAATAGAGTAAAAAAAAATTGAGAAGGTGTACATTACATTATGAATCACATTGTATGGGTTATTAGCTAAAACTGAGCAACAAGCCTTAGAGGTTTCAGTGATAAAAAATATGTTGCTTTCTTTAGTAGAGTTTTGTATGACAAAGATGCCTAAAATAAATCGGGTAGGTGAGGGTGAATTATAGAAATGAAATCAAGTAAAATCTATAAGCCTATGACTTTAAAAGTGCATAAAGTATTTTAATTTATCCAGATATTTAAATGTGCATATCATCAGATCATGAAGGCACAAGTGATGTCTTACAGATTTGTAAATGTTTGGATTGCAGAACTGTGGAGATCATGATAAAAGCTTCCAGTTGAATGCTTGCCTTTGGGAATCTTCACACTAAGTAGCAGCTGGCTGACTAATAATGCAGTACAACTTTGTATTTTATTAATCATTTACTTACATTTCTCTTGCTGAAGACAACATAGATATGTGCTTAAAATTATGCTCTGTACTGAATTGGCTTTATTTGCCTCTTAAACAAAACTGTGGTAATAAGTTCACATGCTAGTGGTAAAATCCCTGAGCAGTAACGTGCAAAACACTTAAAGGGACAGTCTACACCAGAATTTTTATTGTTTTAAAAGATAGATAATCCCTTTATTACCCATTTCCCAGTTTTGCATAAACACAGTTATAATAATATACTTTTAACCTCTGCGATTATCTTGTATCTAAGCCTCTGCAAACTGCCCCTTTTTTCAGTTCTTTTGACAGACTTGCAGTCTAGCCAATCAGTGCCTGCTCCCAGATAACTTCACGTGCACGAGCACAGTGTTATCTATATGAAATACGTGAACTAACACCCTCTAGTGGTGAAAAACTGTTAAAATACAATCTGAAAGAGGTGGGCTTCAAGGTCTAAGAAATTAGCATATGAACCTCCTAGGTTAAGCTTTCAACTAAGAATACCAAGAGAACAAAGCAAAGTTGGTGATAAAAGTAAAATGGAAAATTGTTTAAAATGACATGCTCTATCTGAATCATCAAAGATTATTTTGGCCTAGACTGTCCCTTTAAGTAATTGTTGTTTCTCAGTACTAGTGATGTAAGTTTACCCATTTGGATTAGAGATGATGAATACAGTTAATATTTATAAAGAATTCCTGTGTAGTTCATAGTGGGTAGATACTCGAGGGAGAAAGGCCATGAAGTATGCTTAGCACCACCTTACTATATTTGCTTTTACAGTAGATAAAAATCTCATTATACCTTATTTATTACACAGTATACGTGTTTACCAACTACCAGGCGGTGAATCTCTCTCCTACCTTAACTAATGTTAAGAGCAGTTGTAATAAGAGAGTTAGTCAGCAGAGACATTGGCAATGGTCATCAGATGTCTGCCCCATCTATTTATCATACAATCCAGACATGAGCAGGTGCATCAAAGATGGTGTAGAATTCAGCTCATCCAGTCCCCAGCTTGTGGTGATAAGGGTGCAGATTGCAGCTTGATGCAGGATCCATTGTGCGCCTGGAGGCCAACATTGAAAATGGTGTGTCTTCCAGCTGTGAATCTTATAGATATAGGCATGATTTATAAGGATAGATTTATCAATGTGTAGGAAGACATGATCCGCAGTAGCCGATCTTGTCCGCCGCACATTGATTAATGCCAACAGCATACGCTGTCGGCATTTATCATTGCACAAGCATTTCTAGTGAAATGCTTGTGCAATGCCACCCCCTGCACATTCGCGGCCGCTAGCAGGGGGTGTCAATAAACCTGATCGTATCAATTGGGCTGATTGTTGTCCGTCACCTCAGAGGTTGCGGATGAATTAAGAAGCAGCGGTCTTATGACAAGCCGGAAAGTACGGGGGTAGATAGCAGCATCCACTACTTGGTAAATCTACCACAAAGTGTATACACCGGAAATGACGCTGCTACAGAAAGGGTGTCAAGGAAAATAAAAGAATCTATAAATTGTTTGTGAGAGCAGAACTTATTGGACTGACTATCGGCTAGATTACGAGTTTTGCGTTATGAGCTGTGCGGTGCTAACTTGCAAGTTATTGTCACCGCTCACTTACCTACAGCGCTGCTATTACAAGTTTACAAAAACCCGGCGTTAGCAGGCAATATTGCAGCGTAAAGAAAAACTGAGCTCCATACCGCACTCCAATACCAGCGCTGCGGTGAGCTGGTTTTACGTACTCGTGCACGATTTCCCCATAGAAATCAATGGGAAGAGCCGGCTGAAAAAAAAATCTATCACCTGCAATAAAGCAGCGTAAAGCTCCGTAACGCAGCCCCATTAAAGTCTATGGGGAAACTAAATTTATGTTTACACCTAACACCCTAACATAAACCCAGAGTCTAAACACCCCTAATCTGCTGCCCCCGACATAGCCGACACCTACATTACATTTATTAACCCCTAATCTGCCGTCCCCGACATCGCCGCCACCTACATTACAATTATTAACCCCTAATCTGCTGCTGCCACCCATCTACACTTATTAACCCCTAATTTGACGCCCCTAACATCGCCACCACCTACCTACATTTATTAATCCCTAATCTTCCTCCCCAAATGTTGCCGGCACCTACCTACACTTATTAACCCCTAATCTGCTACCCCAAATGTCGCTGCCAGCCACCTACATTTATTAACCCCTAATCTGCCTCCCCTAACATCGCCGCCACCTACCTACATTTATTAACCCCTAATATTCCGCCCCAAACGTCGCCGCCACTATACTAAAGTTATTAACCCCTAACCCTAACCCGAACACCCCCTAACTTTAATGTAATTAAAATAAATCTAAATAAAACCTACTATTATTAACTAAATAATTCCTATTTAAAACTAAATACTTACCTATAAAATAAACCCTAAGCTAGCTACAATATAACTAATATATTATTTTTATTTCACAGGTAAGTTTGTATTTATTTTAACTAGGTAGACTAGTTAGTAAATAGTTATTAACTATTTACTAGCTACCTAGTTAAAATAAATACAAATTTACCTGTAAAATAAAACCTAACCTGTCTTACACTAACACCTAACCTTACACTACAATTAAATAAATTCAATTAATTAAATACAATTAACTAAATTACAAAAAAACCCCACTAAATTACACAAAATAAAAATTTTTTATCAGATATTTAAACTAATTACACCTAATCTAATAGCCCTATCAAAATAAAAAAGCCCCCTCAAAATAAAAAAACCCTAGCCTAAACTAAACTATAACGAACAAGAGAACAGAAGCACCTGATACTGGCCGTTGGTAATTAGAAGTGAATTTAATTCAAAGAACAGGGTATAACATTACAAAGTACAAAGTAAACACAGGGCTCATGGCCCTAGTAAAAACAATACAGAGGGGGTGAAAAATAATCGAGCTAGTGACAAAACAGCGGCTAACGCGTTTCGGCGTGAGCCTTACTCATAGCCTCTTAAAACACAAATGAAATCTAAAAGATTAAAAGACCTAGCTCCTCATCTGATTGGTTGGCGGGACACACACCCTGCAACTAATTATCCAATCTAAGACTGTTGAACTGACTGTGTATACACACACATACACACACACATACACACCCACCCCCACCCCCTATGAATGCACTATACTAGATCGACACTAATCACTAATAGTGATGGTAATAATTATTATTCTTATGCTAGTCTTCATCACTGAATAGTCCAGACCAGTATCAATGAACCGGAAAAAAAACTAAACTACCAATAGCCCTTATAAAGGGCTTTTGCGGGGCATTGCCCCAAATAAATCAGCTCTTTTACCTGTAAAAAAAATACAAACAACCCCCCAACAGTAAAACCCACCACCCACACAACCAACCCCCCAAATAAAAACCTAACTAAAAAAACCTAAGCTCCCCATTGTCCTGAAAAGGGCATTTGGATGGGCATTGCCCTTAGAAGGGCATTTAGTTCTTTTTCCACCAAAACCCTAATCTAAAAATAAAACCCACCCAATAAACTCTTAAAAAAACCTAACACTAACCCCTGAAGATCCACTTACAGTTTTTGAAGACCCGACATCCATCCTCAACTAAGCCGGAAGAAGTCTTCATCCAAGCCACAAGAAGTCCTCAACGAAGCCGGGAGAGGTCCTCAATAGTGATGTCGCGAACCTAAAATTTTCGGTTCGCGAACGGCAGACTCAAAACTTCCGGTATTGTTCGCGAACGCGCGAACCGCGCAAACCGCCATTGAATTCAATAGGCAGGCGAACTTTAAAACCTATAAGGACTCTTTCTGGCCACAATACTGATGGAAAAGTTGTTTCAAGGGTACTAACACCTGGACTGTCGCATGCTGGAGGGGGATCCCTGGCAAAACTCCCATGGAAAATTGCATAGTTTATGCAGAGTCTGCTTTTAAGCCATAATGGGCCTAAATCAACTAACATTCCCAAAGTGGCTGTCTCAAAACATCCCGGACAGAAGATAGATTGATAGATAGGATAGATATACATAGATTGATAGTTAGATAGAATCGATAGAAGAGAAATAGATAGATTTGTTAGATATATAATTACCCTAATAAAGTCTAATAATTAAACATGTGTTCTTGGACCCAACTAGCTTGAGTTAATTAGTACTTTTCTTAGCACTTTAATCCCTGCCCCCCCCCCCCCTATCAGGGGTGTTCTATATGGCCTGCCTGATTACCCTGAAAAAATATAATAATAAGACATGCGGTCTGGTATCTATTTTAACTAGGTTGTGTTTTAAGTACTACCATTCTTAGTGCTTTAATCTCTGTAACTCCCCCTATTTGGTGAGGTCTATACGGCCTGGATGATTACCCATACAAAATATAATAATAAGACATCTGCTCTTGGTCTGTGACCCATGGTAACTATGTTGTGTTAATTAGTAATGTCCTTCGCATTTTAATAGCTGTTACTCATACTCACCCTATCGGTGGAGGTCTATATGGCCTGCATGATTACCCTTACAAAATATAATAACCAAACATATGCTCTGGGACCCATGGTAAGTAGGTTGTATTAAGTAGTACTGTTCTTTGCAGTTTAATACCTGTTACAACACCAAATGGTGGCAGGTCTATCTGGCCTTCATGATTAGCTGCACCCAAACCCAAAAAAAAGCCGAGTGGTCTTAGACTAACACCCATGGCTAAATCGGTTGTTTCAATTAGTACTATTCTTAGCACTTTCATCCCTGTTACGGGTGGTCTACATGGCCATCATGATTAGCCGAACAAAATACTACAATCCAACCTTTGCTCAGTCTTCATAGGCCCTTCATTGGCTGTATTTTGATAGTACAGTTCTTATTATTTTTATAGCTGATACAACACCGAATGGTGGCAGCTCTATATGGCCTGCATGATTAGCCGCACCCAATACAAAAATAAATCCAAGCGGTCTTGGATTAACACCCATGGCTAACTCTGTTGTTTCAAGTAGTACTATTCTTAGCACTTTCATCTCATCATCCCTGTTACTTCCAGGACTCTCGGTGGTGGTCTACATGGCCATCATGATTAGCCTAACCAAATACTACAATCCAACCTTGGCTCAGTCTTCCTAAGGCCCTTCATTGGCTGTATTTTGGTAGTACTGTTCTTATTAGTTTAATAGCTGATACGACACCGAATGGTGGCAGCTCTATATGGCCTGCACGAATAGCCGCACCCAAAGCCAAAAAAAAGCCAAGCGGTTTTGCACTAACACCCATGGCTAACTCTGTTGTTTCAAGTTCTACTATTCTTAGCTCTTTCATCTCATCCCTGTTACTTCCAGGACTCTCGGTGGTGGTCTACATGGCCATCATGATTAGCCTAACCAAATACTACAATCCAACCTTGGCTCAGTCTTCCTAAGGCCCTTCATGGGCTGTATTTTGGTAGTACTGTTCTTATTAGTTTAATAGCTGATACGACACCGAATGGTGGCAGCTCTATATGGCCTGCATGAATAGCCGCACCCAAAGCCAAAAAAAAGACAAGCGGTTTTGCACTAACACCCATGGCTAACTCTGTTGTTTCAAGTTCTACTATTCTTAGCTCTTTCATCTCATCCCTGTTACTTCCAGGACTCTCAGTGGTGGTGGTCTACATGGCCATCATGATTACCCTCACCAAAATATAACAACAATACGTGCGTGCAGGGAACCATGGTAAGCTTACTTCCTTTCGCAAAATCGAGTATAACAGTTGCAGGCAGAGGTTCTGACCCTGCATTATGGCTGCACCTCTCCCTAAAAGAGGCATGCGTTACAGAGTCTGTGGGCATGTATGCAAAGAGCTGGCCTGCCTAAAAAGAGGAGCAAGGCTGTACAGGTTGTTCTCCTTCAGCCGTTTTATACGCTGTTCCACGGCCATGACCCTCAACAACCACAACAGAATGAAACACCACATATGCCATCCTTTTGAACAACAGAGTACAGGTATGGCATTGATTTTAGTTACACGGCGATATTTATTATGAACCGTGAAATTGAAAACAAAAACATGATTGGACACCAAGTACAGTACAGGTCGTTCTCCTTCGGCCTTTTTAGAATAGTGTTCCAGACCCCCAACAAAAACAACAGCAGGAAAGAGGACATATGGCATCCTTTTGAACAATAGATGACAGATAAGGCATAGATTTTACAAAGCCATAGATAATTTTTTGCAACTGTGAAATAAAAAAAAACATTGATTGGACACCCAGAACACTTCTTTATCCTTAGGCCTTTTTATAAGAGGCTCCCGGAGCCTCAACTGAAACAACAGCATGAAAGAGGACATATGGCATCCTTGTGAACAATTGATTACAGCTAAGGCATTGATTTTAGAATCCCAGAGATCATGTATATGACCCGGGAAATAGAAAAAAACATTGATTAGACACCCAGTACACTTATTTTTCCTCAGGCCTTTTTAATAAGAGGGTCCCGGAGCCTCAACCGAAACAACAGCATGAAAGAGGACATATGTCATCCTTTTGAATAATAGATTACAGGAAAGGCATTGATTTTAGAAACCCACAGATAATTTTTTTGAAAAGTGAAATAGCCCCAAAAACCATGCTTGGACTCCCACTCCAGGTCGTTCTCCTTCAGATTTTTTATAAGAGGGTCCAGCACCCTCAACAGAAACAACTGCAGGAAACACCACCACATATGCCATCCTTTTGCACAAGCGAGTACAGGTATGGCATCCATTTTAGAAACCCAGAGATAATTGAGAGGAACCAGGAACATTTTTCTAAAAATTTGATGGGGCACCCATTACAGGTCGTTCTCCTTCAGCCTTTTTATACCATGGGCCACGACCCGCAACAGGCACAACAGCATGAAACACCACATATGCCACCCTTTTGCACAATAGAGTACAGGTATGGCATAGATGGAACACGGAGATAATTTAGAGCAACCAAGAGACGGATAAAGATGCTTGGTCGGTCTTCTTCCTTCAAATTTGTGGCATTTTGCTTTCAATTTAATGGTCCACCAGATATGAGTGGTTTGCTAATGCTAAGTTGTACAATTCGTAACAGTTTAATCACTAGTGTTATGTGCCTTATTTTTTTTATTTGAGTTTTGTACCCACAGAGCTGCAGCAGAGGCCAGAAAAATTAGGAATGTACAAATGACTGAAAAAATTGGGTATTGTTGTAGCAACTGCTGTAGCAGCGGCCAGAAGAATTGATGTTTGTAAAAAATTTAAAAAGTGCCCTAAAAGCTTGTGGCTTGAACACTAGTTGTTGGCGGATAAGTCAAGCAAGTCCTCCGGCTTTATAACAAAAAAAAAAAGGCCAGCCTGTGTACCAGTTGTAGCCCAAGCCAGCTCATCTCATCATCAGGCCTTTTTTATTGAAATGTATCGCCCAATGTCAGTCCCTTCGGGATCCAGCGCTCATTCATTTTTATAAAAGTGAGATAGTCAAGGCTTTTTTGACCTAGGCGACTTCTCTTCTCAGTGACAAAACCTCCTGCTGCACTGAAAGTCCTTTTGGACAGGACACTTGAAGCGGGGCAGGCCAGAAGTTCCATTGCAAATTGGGATAGCTCAGGCCACAAGTCCAGCCTGCACACCCAGTAGTCAAGGGGTCCATCACTCCTGAGAGTGTCGAGATCCGCAGTTAAAGCTAGGTAGTCTGCTACCTGTCGGTTGAGTCTTTCTCTAAGGCTGGATCCCGAAAGGCTCTGATGGTGCATGGGAGTTAAAAAGGTACGCATGTCCTCCATCAACAAGACGTCAGGAAAGCTTCCGGTCCTTGCCGCCGTGGTCGTGGGAGGAGGAGGAGGAGGATTAATTTCATCTCTTCCCCTGTTACATTCCCGTGGTGCTGTGACATCACCCTTATACGGTGTGTAAAGCATAGTTTTTAATGACTTGCGGGAATTTGGTAACATTTCAGGCACTTTATGCTTATACCGGGGGTCGAGGAGCGTGGACACCCAGTACAGGTCGTTCTCCTTCAGCTTTTTTATACGAGGGTCCCTCAACAGGCACGACAGCATGAAAGAACCCATTTGAACAAGGTTGGATGCTGAGCTAATCATGTCCCGTTCCTCCTCACTGATCTCACTGATGGTATCTTCTTCCCCCCAGCCACGTACAACACCACG
Source organism: Bombina bombina (assembly GCF_027579735.1). Lineage (NCBI taxonomy): Eukaryota > Metazoa > Chordata > Amphibia > Anura > Bombinatoridae > Bombina > Bombina bombina. The sequence goes on from NC_069503.1 coordinate 349,242,804, forward strand.
GGTACCAGAGAGGTGACAACAACGAGCACCCTGGGATGCCTGTTGTGCTCGGTCTTCCTCCTCCTCCTCCTCAAAGCCATATTCCTCCTCTGACTCCTCTTCCTCACAATCCTCTTCCTGCGTTGCCGCAGGTCCAGCAAGCGATGCTGATTCGGCTGTTTGTGGGGGTGATGGACACCACAACTCTCCCGCTTCCTCTTCACGCTCATCTACTGCCTGATCCAGCACTCTTCTCAGGGCACGCTCCAGGAAGAAAACAAATGGTATGATGTCACTGATGGTGCCTTCGGTGCGACTGACAAGGTTTGTCACCTCCTCAAAAGGACGCATGAGCATACAGGCATTGCGCATGAGCGTCCAGTAATTTGGAAAAAATATCCCCAGCTCCCCAGAGGCTGGCCTAGCACCCCGGTCATACAAATACTCATTAACAGCTTTTTCTTGTTGGAGCAGGAGGTCAAACATTAGGAGTGTTGAATTCCACCGTGTCGGGCTGTCGCAAATCAAGCGCCTCACTGGCAGGTTGTTTCGACGCTGGATATCGGACAAGTGCGCCATGGCCGTGTAGGAACGCCTGAAATGGCCACACACCTTCCTGGCCTGCTTCAGGACGTCCTGTAAGCCTGGGTACTTATGGACAAATCGTTGTACAATTAGATTACACACATGTGCCATGCACGGCACATGTGTCAACTTGCCCAATTTCAATGCCGCCACCAAATTACTTCCATTGTCAGAAACAACCTTGCCAATCTCCAGTTGGTGCGGAGTCAGCCACTGATCCACCTGTGCGTTCAGGGCGGTCAGGAGTACTGGTGCAGTGTGACTCTCCGCTTTCAGGCAAGTCAACCCCAAGACGGCGTGACACTGCCGTACCCGGGAGGTAGCATAGTACCTGGGGAGCTGGGGGGTGCCATAGATGTGGAGCAAGACGCAGAAGTTGAAGAGGACTCAGCCGAGGAAGAGGTTATGGAAGAGGATGGAGTAGGAGGAGTAGAGAAGGTAGCAGCAGGCCTGCCTGCAAGTCGTGGCGGTGTCACCAACTCTTCTGCAGAGCCACGCATTCCATGCTTGTCAGAAGTCAGCAGGTTTACCCAATGTGCAGTGTAGGTGATATACCTGCCCTGACCATGCTTTGCAGACCAGCTATCCGTGGTCATATGGACCCTTGCCCCAACGCTGTGTGCCAGACATGCCATAACTTCCTTTCTCACAACAGAGTACAAGTTTGGGATTGCCTTTTGTGAAAATAAATTTCTGCCAGGTACCTTCCACTGCGGTGTCCCAATAGATACAAATTTTTTGAAAGCATCAGACTCCACCAGCTTGTATGGTAAAAGCTGGCGGGCTAAGAGTTCAGACAAGCCAGCTGTCAGACGCCGGGCAAGGGGGTGACTTTGAGAAATTGGCTTCTTACGCTCAAACATGTCCTTGACAGACACCTGACTGTGGGCAGATGACCAGGAACTGCTACGTAAGAGAGACTGAGTGGAGGATGGTTGAGAGGGGGCAAGGAGGACAGCACTGGTTGACGTGGCTGAAGATGCTGGAGCAGGAGGAGGAGGGCGGCTTTCACTTTGTGTGCTGCTTCTACTCATGTGTTCTTCCCATCGGCCTTTGTGATGGGAGACCATGTGCCTTCGCAAAGCAGTTGTACCTAGGTGGCTGTTGGACTTCCCACGACTCAGTTTCTTTTGGCACAGGTTGCAAATGGCATCACTGTTGTCAGAGGCAGACACACAAAAAAAATGCCACACTGCTGAGCTCTGCGATGACGGCATTCTGGTGGTGGCAATAGCATGCGTTGATGGGCGTCGGCGTGCTGTCTGGCTGACCCCTGGTGACAATGCATGCTGTCTGACTGTGCCACTAGCTCCTTGAGACGACCTCCCCGTGCTTCCAAATCGTCTCCTCCTCCTCCTCTCTGTCTCCCCATCTGAACTTTCCCCCTCTTCTTCTTCTCTTCTAGCAGGCACCCACGTGACATCCACCGACACATCATCATCAACCGCTTCACTTGTATCTGAAACATCAAGAAAGGAAGCAGCAGTGGGTACAACATCATCATCATCACACCGTACCTCCATGTCGGTAATGCTGCTTGACTGAGACTGATCACTATTATCTACATCCTCTGTCATTGATGGTTGTGCATCACTCATTTCTTCCAAATGATGTGTGAATAACTCTTGTGACAGATCAAGTGAAGCGGCTGTGGTGCTAGTGTTGGTGGTGGCGACAGGCGGGGGAGTGGCACTGGTCACTTGAGACCTGCCCAAAGCACAGCTGGACTTAGATGGTGCGTCAAGGTTAGGAGGACTAGCAGCGGAAGCTGAAGAAGATTGGGTGTCCTGTGTTAGCCATTCAACTAGGTCTTCCTCAGAAGTTTTTGCGTCCCCCCTGGCACCCGGCGTCTGAACAATGTGCATATTTGTAGGGTCTAAAGGAATCACAGCACCACGACCACGGAACCTGCAGGGTGGCCTGCCTCTGCCTGTCATTTTTTTTTAAATGGACACTAACAATACTATTACACCAATTGAGTGGTGGCACTGTGAAAGTGGGCACAGTATACGCTGTGAGACTGAGAACAACAAAAAAAGACAGATGTTTTAAAAATCACAAATTGTTACTTTTTTAAAATATTACAAGTACTGTGGCAACAAATATGATTGTTTGGCACTAGTTGGCAAATTGACCTGTCTGGCACACATGCTGGGAGAAAGGAAACTGCAATTCAATGGCACTAGGAGACTGAAGAATCACAGTCAAAACAGTTATGATTAACAAAAATTACAATCCTGTTACATTAAATATGAGTCGTGGCACTAATTGGCTAGTTGGGACTGGCACACAGGCAGGCAGGCAGGAGGAAAATGCAATTCAAGGGCACTAGTAGACTGCAGATTGACAGTCAAAACAGTGATGATTGACACATTTTGCAATACTGTTAAAAGAAATATGATTGCTGGCACTAATTGGATAGTTGGGCCTGGCACACAGGCTGGCAGGCAGTAGAAAAGTGCAATTCAATGGCACGAGCAAACTGAGGATTAAGATCAACAATCAAAATTTTTTTAATATTAATTAGTAACTATACTGTAGACAACAATTATGATTGGTGTAAATAGTTGGCAAGATGGCCTGGCACAAAAGGCTGGCAGGCAGGAGGTAAATGCAATTCAAGGACACTAGGAGACTGATTACTGATAGTCAAAACAGTGATGATTGACAATTTTTGCAATACTGTTAAAAGAAATATGATTGCTGGCAATAATTGGCTAGGTGGGCCGGGCACACAGCAGGCTGCAAGGCAGGAGGAAAGTGCAATTCACTGGCACCAGCAAACTGAGGATTCACAAAAACTATTAACAAAAATTTTAATTACTAAGAATAATGTGACAACAAATATGATTGGTGTAAATATTTTTCAAGTAGGCCTGGCACACAGGCTTGGAAGGCAGTAGAAAAGTGCAATTCTAGGGCACGAGCAAACTGAGGATTAAGATCATCAACAATCAAGAATTTTTTAATTTTAATTAGTAACTATACTGTGACCAAAAATTATGATTGGTGTAAATAGATGGCAAGACGGCCTGGCACAAAAGGCTGGCAGGCAGGAGGTAGATGCAATTCAAGGACACTAGGAGACTGATTACTGACAGTCAAAACAGTGATGATTGACAATTTTTGCAATACTGTTAAAAGAAATATGATTGCTGGCAACAAATGGCTAGGTGGGCCTGGCTCACAGCAGGCTGCAAGGCAGGAGGAAAGTGCTATTCAATGGCATCAGCAAACTGAGGATTCACAACAACTATAAACAATAATTTTAATTTTTAATTATTAAGAATACTGTCACAACAAATATGATTGGTGTAAATATTTTTCAAGTAGGCCTGGCACACAGGCTTGGAAGGCAGTAGAAAAGTGCAATTCTAGGGCACGAGCAAACTGAGGATTGAGATCAACAATCAAGAATTTTTTAATTTTAATTAGTAACTATACTGTGACAAAAAATTATGATTGGTGTAAATAGTTGGCAAGACAGCCTGGCACAAAAGGCTGGCAGGCAGGAGGTAGATGCAATTCAAGGACACTAGGAGACTGATTACTGACAGTCAAAACAGTGATGATTGACAATTTTTGCAATACTGTTAAAATAAATATGATTGCTGGCAACAATTGGCTAGGTGGGCCTGGCTCACAGCATTCTTCAAGGCAGCAGGAAAGTGCTATTCAATGGCACCAGCAAACTGAGGATTCTCAACAACTATTACCAACATTTTAATTTTTAATTATTAAGAATACTGTCACAACAAATATGATTGGTGTAAATATTTTTCAAGTAGGCCTGGCACACAGGCTTGGAAGGCAGTAGAAAAGTGCAATTCTAGGGCACAAGTAAACTGAGGATTAAGATTAACAATCAAAATTTTTTAAATTATAATTAGTAACTATACTGTCTGTGACAACAATTATGATTGGTGTAAATAGTTGGCTAGACGGCCTGGCACAAAAGGCTGGCAGTGGCAGGCAGGAGGTAATTGCAATTCAATGGCACTAGGAGACTGAATATTTGCAGTCCAAAAAATTATGATTTTTATTTTTTTATATACTGTTACAAGAATTGTGATTGGTGCCACTAATTGGCTAGTTGGGCCTGGCACACAGGCTGGCAGATATGAGTCGTGGATGGTAGGTAGGGCAGCAATTTAACACAGTATGCTGTGTAAGTGACAAAAACACAGCCCTGATAGAAAATTAAGTTAGATTACACTAGCAAAATATTTAAAAATTTTAGATTTTAATATTAAAATTATGTTAAGAAGTGCAATGCACATATGACTCTATGAGTGGTCGCACTGGCTGGCTGCTACGTAGGGCAGCAATTAACAACAGTATGCTGTGTAAGTCAGATAGACAGTTAGACACAGGCCTGATAGAAAATACAATTAGATTACACTAGCATAATGATTTAAATACTTTTTTAGGCAATTTAAAGAAAAAGGTTAAGCACATACATATGAGTCGTGGCTGATAGCCTTGGAAGGGCAGCTATTAAAAACAGTAGGCTCTGTAAGTCAGATACACACACGCCTGATAGAAAATACTATTAGATTACACTAGAAAAATGATTGAAATTATTTTTTTGGGGGGGGGAATTAAAAAAAGGTTAAACACATATGAGTTGTGGCTCATAGACTAGGGAGGGCAGCAAGTAAACACAGTAGGCTCTGTATGTCAGCAAAACACACAGGCCGGATAGAAAATTATATTAGATTACACTAGCAAACAAATTTAAACTTTTTTTTTTTATATTAAAATTAAGGTGAAGAAGAATAGATATGAGTGCTGGGTGGCTGCCTGGCACAGACCAATTAACCAAAAGACTGAAAAAAAATGAGGTATATTAATGCTGAGTGAGCCTGACAGACACAGGCCTGATAGTAAATGTAATTAGATTACACTAGCAAAATATATATATTTTTTTTTATTTTTTTTAAATTTAAAATAATTTTATAATAAACGGATATTAACACTGGTGGCTGCTGGCTGGCACAGAGCAATGAACCAGAGTATATGCTGTGTGACACTGGCCTGATAGAAAATTAAAAAAAATTACACTAGAAAAATAATAACATTTTTTGGTTAGTTAAATTTAAACTAATGTTGTTAGGGAGATATCAGTGGTGGCAGTAGTTACAGCATATGCTGTGAGCCTTAAACACACAGCCTGAAAGCCAAGCAAATGCTAATAAAAAAAAAAACGAAAAAAAAAAAAAAACGGCACGAAATATAGCCCTAAAAAGGGCTTTTTGGGGTGCTGTGCTTGCAGCAGAGATGAGTGGAGTCCTTCTGGACTGTAAATACACTAGCCTAGCTATGTTTTTACTATTAATGTCAGGAGCAAAAACACAACACGTCCTCTCATTAAGAAAGCAAGGTCATTGTGAGTCTAAAATGGCGGATTCCGAGTAGCTGGGAGGGTCTGTGAGGGAGTGTCTGATGTTGATTGGCTCTAATGTGTCAGACGGCAGTGACATAAAGGGTCAAAGTTTCCACAATGATGACACATAGGGGCGGATCGCCCACAAACGCGAATGCGAACAAACTATGTTCGCTGTGAACCGTTCGCGGGCGAACAGTTCGGGACATCACTAGTCCTCAACAAAGCAGCAGAAGTCTTCATCCAGATGGCATCTTCTATTTTCATCCATCCAGCGCGGAGCGGTTCCATCTTCAAGACATCCGGATCGGAGCATCCTCTTCAAATCGACGTCTTCTTGAAGAATGAAGGTTCCTTTAAATTACGTCATCCAAGATGGTGTCCCTTGAATTCCGATTGGCTGATAGAATTCTATCAGCCAATCGGAATTAAAGGTGAAAAAATCCTATTGGCTGATGGAACAGCCAATAGAATGCGAGCTCAATCCTATTGGCTGAATGGATCAGCCAATAGGATTGAAGCTCAATCCTATCAGCCAATAGGATTGAGCTTCAATCCTATTGGCTGATCCAATCAGCCAATAGGATTGAGCTCTCATTCTATTGGCTGTTCCATCAGCCAATAGGATTTTTTCACCTTTTAATTCCGGGGGTTAGTGTTAGGTTTTTTTAAGGGTTTATTGGGTGGGTTTTATTTTTAGATAAGGGGTTGGGCGGAAAAAGAGCTAAATGCCCTTTTAAGGGCAAAGCCCATCCAAATGCCCTTTTCAGGGCAATGGGGAGCTTAGTTTTTTTGTTAGGTTTTTATTTGGGGGGTTGGTTGTGTGGGTTTTATTGTTGGGGGGTTGTTTGTATTTTTTTTACAGGTAAAAGAGCTGATTTCTTTGAGGCAATGTCCTGCAAAAGGCCCTTTTAAGGGCTATTGGTAGTTTAGTTTAGGCTAGGGTTTTTTTTTATTTTGGGGGGGCTTTTTTATTTTGATAGGGCTATTAGATTAGGTGTAATTAGTTTAAATATCTGATCATTTATTTTTTATTTTGTGTAATTTAGTGTTTTGTTTTTTTTGTAATTTTGTTAATTGTATTTAATTTATTTAATTTATTTAATTGTAGTGTAAGGTTAGGTGTTAGTGTAAGACAGGTTAGGTTTTATTTTACAGGTACATTTGTATTTATTTTAGCTAGGCAGTTATTAAATAGTTAATAACTATTTAGTAACTATTCTACCTAGTTAAAATAAATACAAACTTGCCTGTGAAATAAAAATAAAATCTAAGCTAGATACAATGTAACTATTAGTTATAATGTAGCTAGCTTAGGGTTTATTTTATAAGTATTTAGTTTTAAATAGGAATTATTTAGTTAATGATAGTAATTTTTATTTAGATTTATTTTAATTATATTAAAGTTAGTGGGTGTTAGGGTTAGACTTAGGGTTAGGTTTAGGGGTTAATAACTTTAGTATAGTGGCAGCAATGTTGGGGGCGGCAGATTAGGGGTTAATAACTCTAATGTAGGTTGCAGCGACATTGGGGTGGCAGATTAGGGGTTAATAAGTGTAGGTAGGTGGCGGCGATGTCGGGGGCAGCAGATTAGGGGTTAATAACTGTAATGTAGGTGGCGGCGACATTGGGGGCGCCAGATTAGGGATTAATAAGTGTAGGTAGGTGGCAGCAACATTGGGGTGGCAGATTAGGGGTTAATAACTGTAATGTAGGTCGCGGCGATGTTAGGGACAGCAGATTAGGGTTTAATAATAATATAACTAGTGTTTGCAATGCAGGAGTGTGGCCGTTTGGGGGTTAATATGTTTATTCTAGTGGCGGCGATGTCGGGAGCGGCAGATTAGGGGTTAATAATTTTATTTTAGTGTTTGCGATGCGGGAGGGCCTCGGTTTAGGGGTTAATAGGTAGTTTATGGGTGTTAGTGTACTTTTTAGCACTTTAGTTATGAGTTTTATGTTACAGCTTTGTAGCGTAAAATCCATAACTACTGACTTTCAGTTTACGGTACGGATCTTGACGGTATTGGCTGTACCGCTCACTTTTTGGTCTCCCAGGCAGACTCGTAATACCAGTGCTATGGAAGTCCCATTGAAAAACATAATTTATGCTTACCTGATAAATTTATTTCTCTTGTGATGTATCGAGTCCACGGATTCATCCTTACTTGTGGGATATTCTCCTTCCCAACAGGAAGTGGCAAAGAGAGCACCCACAGCAGAGCTGTCTATATAGCTCCCCCCTTAGCTCCACCCCCAGTCATTTGACCGAAGGCTAGGAAGAAAAAGGAGAAACTATAGGGTGCAGTGGTGACTGAAAGTTTTAAAATAAAAATATATATGGCTGTCTTAAAAAACAGGACGGGCCGTGGACTCGATACATCACAAGAGAAATAAATTTATCAGGTAAGCATAAATTATGTTTTCTCTTGTAAGATGTATCGAGTCCACGGATTCATCCTTACTTGTGGGATACCAATACCAAAGCTTTAGGACACGGATGAAGGGAGGGACAAGACAGAGACCTTAGACGGAAGGCACCACTGCTTGTAGAACCTTTCTCCCAAAAATAGCCTCCGAAGAAGCAAAAGTGTCGAATTTGGAAAATTTGGAAAAAGTATGAAGCGAAGACCAAGTCACTGCCTTACAAATCTGTTCAACAGAAGCCTCATTTTTAAAAGCCCATGTGGAAGCCACAGCTCTAGAAGAATGAGCAGTAATTCTTTCAGGAGGCTGCTGTCCAGCAGTCTCATAGGCCAAACGGATGATGCTTTTCAGCCAAAAGGAAAGAGATGTAGCTGTAGCCCTTTGACCTCTCCGTTTACCAGAATAAACAACAAACAATGAAGATGTTTGATGGAAATCTTTCGTTTAAAAAGCACGAACCACATCAAGATTGTGTAATGAAGGATTAGGACACAGAGAAGGAACAACAATCTCTTGATTGATATTCTTATTAGAAACAACCTTAAGAAGAAACCCAAGTTTGGTACGCAAAACCACCTTATCTGCATGGAAAACAAGGTAAGGGGAATCACATTGTAAAGCAGATAGCTCAGAAACTCTTCGAGCAGAAGAGATAGCTACTAAAAACAAAACTTTCCAAGATAGAAGCTTAATATCTATTGAATGCATAGGTTCAAACAGAGCCCCTTGAAGAACTTTAAGAACTAAGTTTAGGCTTCATGGCGGAGCAACAGGTTTAAATACAGGCTTTATTCTGACCAAAGCCTGACTAAATGCTTGAACGTCTGGGACATCTGCCAGACGTTTGTGTAGTAGAATAGACAAAGCAGATATTTGTCCTTTTAGGGAACTAGCAGATAATCCCTTCTCCAAACCCTCTTGGAGAAAAGACAATATTCTAGGAATCCTAATCTTACTCCACGAGTAACCTTTGGATTCACACCAATACAGATATTTGCGCCAAATCTTATGATAGATCTTCCTGGTGACAGGCTTTCTAGCCTGAATCAGGGTATCAATGACCGACTCAGAGAAACCACGCTTTGATAGAATCAGGCGTTCAATCTCCAAGCAGTCAGACGCAGAGAAATTAGATTTGGATGCGTGAACGGACCTTGGATTAGAAGGTCCCGTCTCATTGGCAGAGTCCACGGTGGAACCGAGGACATGTCCACTAGGTCTGCATACCAAATCCTGCATGGCCACGCAGGTGCTATCAGAATTACCGAAGCTCTCTCCTGCTTGATTCTGGCAACCAGACGTGGGAGGAGAGGAAACGGTGGAAATACATAGGCCAGATTGAAGGACCAAGGCACTGCTAGAGCATCTATCAGTACCGCCTTGGGATCCCGGGACCTGGACCCGTAACAAGGAAGTTTGGCATTCTGATGAGACGCCATCAGATCCAATTCTGGTGTGCCCCATAGCTGAATCAGCTGGGCAAATACCTCCGGATGGAGTTCCCACTCTCCCGGATGAAAAGTCTGACGACTTAGAAAATCCGCCTCCCAGTTCTCTACCCCTGGGATGTGGATTGCTGAGAGATGGCAAGAGTGATCCTCTGCCCACTGGATTATTTTGGTTACCTCCATCATCGCTAGAGGACTCCTTGTTCCTCCTTGATGACTGATATAAGCTACAGCCGTGATGTTGTCCGACTGAAATCTTATGAATTTGGCCGCAGCAAGCTGAGGCCACGCCTGAAGCGCATTGAATATCGCTCTCAGTTCTAGAATGTTTATCGGGAGGAGAACTTCCTCCCGAGACCATAAGCCCTATGCTTTCAGGGAGTTCCAGACTGCACCCCAACCTAGCAGGCTGGCATCTGTCGTTACAATGAGCCACTCTGGCCTGCAGAAACACATTCCCTGAGACAGGTGGCCCTGAGACAACCACCAGAGAAGAGAGTCTCTGGTCCCCTGGTCCAGATGCAGTTGAGGAGATAAATCTGCATAATCCCCATTCCACTGTTTGAGCATGCATAGTTGCAGTGGTCTGAGGTGTAGGCAGGCAAAAGGAACTATGTCCATTGCCGCTACCATGAGTCCGATTGTCGACGCCTGAATTAAAATGTCGTCTAGGTAAGGCGCCACTGCTATGCCCCGTGGTCACAGAACCACCAGAAGGGACCCTAGCACTTTTGTGAAAATTCTGGGAGCCGTGGCCAACCCAAAGGGAAGGGCCACAAACTGGTAATGCCTGTTTAGAAAGGCGAATCTGAGAAATTGATGATGATCTCTGTGAATAGGGATGTGTAGATACGCATCCTTTAAGTCCACGGTAGTCATATATTGACCCTCCTGGATCAGAGGTAGAATAGTCCGAATAGTCTCCATCTTGAATTATGTAACCTTGAGGAACTTGTTTAGAATTTTGAGATCCAAGATTGGTCTGAAAGTTCCCTCTTTTTTGGGAACCACAAACAGGTTTGAATAAAACCCTAGCCCCTGTTCCTCTATTGGGACTGGGCGGATCACCCCATGGTATGTAGGTCTTCTACACAGAGTAAGAATACCTCTCTCTTTGTCTGGTTTACAGACAATCGAGAAATGTGAAATCTCCCCCTTGGAAGGGAGTCTTTGAATTCCAGAAGATACTCCTGGGACACAATTTCTAAAGCCCAGGGATCATGAACATCTCTCGCCCAAGCCTGAGCAAAGAGAGAGTCTGCCCCCTACTAGATACGGTCCCGGATTGGGGACTACCCCTTCATGCTGTTTTAGAAGCAGCTGCAGGCTTCTTGGCCTGTTTACCCTTGTTCCAAGCCTGGTTAGGTCTCCAGACTGACTTGGATTGGGCAAAATTCCCCTCTTGCTTTGCAGTAGAGGAAGCTGAAACGGGACCACTCTTAAAGTTCCGAAAGGAATGAAAATTATTCTATCTTGAGGGAGGGCATGATCTTTACCTCCAGTGATGTCTGAAATAATCTCTTTCAGTTCAGGCCCGAATAGGGTCTTACCTTTGGAAGGAATGTTCAAAAGTTTAGATTTAGATGACACATCAGCAGACCAGGACTTAAGCCATAACGCCCTGCGTGCTAAAATGGTAAAACCTGAATTCTTTGCCGCTAATTTAGCCAGTTGAAATGCAGCATCTGTAATAAAAGAATTAGCCAACTTAAGGGCCTTAATTCTGTCCATAATCTCCTCTAATGGAGTCTCCATTTGAAGAGCCTCCTCTAGAGCCTCAAACCAGAAAGCAGCTGCAGTCGTTACAGGAACAATGCACGCAATAGGTTGGAGAGAAAAACCTGGATGAACAAAAATTTTCTTCAAGAGACCCTCTAATTTTTTATCCATAGGATCTTTGAAAGCACAACTGTCTTTGATAGGTATAGTTGTACGCTTAGACAGAGTAGAAATATCTCCCTCCACCTTAGGAACTGTCTGTCATGAGTCCCTTATGGTGTCAGATATGGGAAACATTTTCTTAAAAACAGGAGGGGGAGTGAACGGAATACCTGGTCTATCCCACTCCTTAGCAATAATATTCACAATCCTCTTAGGGACTGGAAAAACATCAGTGTAAACAGGAACCTCTAAGTATCTATCCATTTTACACAATTTCTCTGGGACCACTACAGGGTCACAATCATCTAGAGTTGCTAATACCTCCCTAAGCAATAAGCAGAGGTGTTCAAGCTTAAATTTAAAGGCCGTCATATCAGAATCTGTCTGAAGAAGCGTCTTTCCTGAATCAGAAATTTCTCCCTCAGATAACAAATCCCTCACCCCTTCAGAGCATTGTGAGGGCATATCAGATACGGCTACTAAAGCATGAGATGGCTCAGCATTTTTCCTTAACCCAGAGCTGTCCCGCTTTCCTTGTAAACCAGGCAGTTTGGATAAAACCTCTGTGAGGGTTGTATTCATAACTGTGGCCATGTCTTGTAAAGTAAATGAATTTGACGCACTAGAGGTACTTGGCGTCACTTGTGCGGACGTTACTGGTTGTGACACTTGGGGAGAGCTAGATGGTGAACCCTCATTTACTTCTGACTGAGAATCATCTATTGCTCTATTTTTAAGTGCTAATATATGTTCTTTATAATTTATAGACATATCAGTACAATTGGGACACATTCTAAGAGGGGGTTCCACAATGGCTTCCAAACATATTGAACAAGGATTTTCCTTGGTGTCAGACATGTTAAACAGGCTAGTAATGTAACAAGCAAGCTTGGAAAACACTGTAATCAAAGTAAATAACACTTAGAAATAAAACCGTACTGTGCCTTTAAGAGAAAAAAAAAGCTGCACAAGTTCTGCAAAACAGTGTAAAAAAGCAGTAAACTTAACAAAATTTTTACAGTAGTATCTTACAGCCTTAGTAACTTTGCACAGCTATGCAAATAAACAATTAACCCCTTAATGGCAAAACAGGATTGAAAAAACATCAAAACCGGTAAAAAAGGACTTTCAGCACCTTGCCACAGCTCTGCTGTGGCGCCTACCTGCCCTTCAGAACGATTTGTGGGGGAAAAAAACTCCTTTACAGCCCTCAAACACAGCAGGAACCACTGGAGAAGCAGTTAGATGTCTCTAAGGAAAAGAAACTGCGCAACTGAGGCGCGAAAATAGGCCCCTCCCACCTCACTCAATGTTTTGAGGCCTATTAGAAAAACACCTGAGTCTCTCTTAGGGTTTTTTAACCCACATGGTTAATTAAAACAGCCACAATGACCCCTTTAGTCCCTTCAAAAAAACGTTATAATTGCATAATTTACTGAACAAACAAAAACGTTTTTTCCTAACAGTGCCACCAGTAACTTATGAGCCCTTCAAGCAAGCTGAAATTCCTATCCAAGTGTCTGAATACAGCTTACCCTTCCCTCATGGGGATATTGCCAGCCTTTTCTAGAATTAACACAGTCTGTCTAGAAAAAATATAGACTGAACATACCTCATATGCAGCTTAACATGCAAATCGTTCCCCCAACTGAAGTTTTCCTGTACTCTTCAGCCCTTGTGGGAACAGCAGTGGATCTTAGTTACAAAGTGCTAAGATCATAATCCTCCTTGCAGAAATCTTCATCTCTTTTCTGCCAGAGAGTAAATAGTACACACCGGTACCATTTAAAATAACAAACTTTTGCTTGAGAAATAAAAAACTAACATTTTTGTCACCACACTTGCTCTGCCCTTCCTAGTTTCTTAGAGTAGGCAAAGAGAATGAGTGGGGGTGGAGCTAAGGGGGAGCTATATAGACAGCTCTGCTGTGGGTGCTCTCTTTGCCACTTCCTGTTGGGAAGGACAATATCCCACAAGTAAGGATGAATCCGTGGACTCGATACATCTTACAAGAGAAAAGGACTTTCAGCGGTAGTAAAAAAGAGCCTTAACGCTGCTTTTTCACTCATACCGCAAAACTCGTAATCTAGCCGTATGATTTCGCCTGATCCCTTGCTATCGGCCAGATTACGAGTTTTTCGTTATGAGCTGTGCGGTGCTAACGAGCAGTTTTCTCTCACCGCTCACTTACCTGCAGCGCTGGTATTACGGGTTTTTACAAACCCGGCGTTAAAAGGCAAGAAGTAAGCGTAGAGCAAAATTGAGCTCCATACTGCACTCCAATACCAGTGCTGCTTAAGTCAGCTGGTCGTACGTGCTTGTGCACGATTTCCCTATAGACATCAATGGGAAGAGCCGGCTGAGAAAAAGTCTAACTCAGTAACGCAGCCCCATTGATTCCTATGGGGAAACACATTTTATGTTTATACCTAACACCCTAACATGAACCCTGAGTCTAAACACCCCTAATCTTACACTTATTAACCCCTAATCTGCCGCCCCAGACATCACCGACACCTGTATTATACTTATTAACCCCCTAATCTGCCGCTCCGGACACCGCCGCCACCTACATTATACTTATTAACCACTAATCTGCTGCCCTCAACATCGCAGAGACCTACATTATATTTATTAACCCCTAATCTTATGCCCTCAATGTCGCCGCAACCTACCTACATTTATTAACCCCTAATCTGATGCCCCTAACGTCGCCGCCACTATATTAAATGTATTAACCCCTAAATCTAACCCTAACACCCCCTAACTTAAATATAATTTAAATAAATCTAAATAAAATTACTATCATTAACTACATTATTCCTATTTAAAACTAAATACTTACCTATAAAATAAACCCTAAGCTAGCTACAATATAAATAATAGTTACATTGTAGCTAGCTTAGGGTTTATTTTTATTTTACAGGCAAGTTTGCATTTATTTTAACTAGGTAGAATAGTTACTAAATAGTTATTAACTAATTAATAACTACATAGCAAAAATAAATACAAATTTACCTGTAAAATAAAACCTAACCTAAGTTACAATAACACCTAACACTACACTATAATTAAATCAATTACCTACATTAAATACAATTAAATAAATTAAATTAGCTAAATCACACACAAAAAAACACTAAATTACAGAAAATAAAAAACAAATTACAGATCTTTAAACTAATTACACCTAATCTAATAGCCCTATCAAAATAAAAAAGCCCCCCCAAAATAAAAAAAACCCTAGCCTAAACTTCCAATAGCCCTTAAAAGGGTCTTTTGCAGGGCATTGCCCCAAAGAAATCAGCTCTTTTACCTGGAAAAAAAATATACAAACACCCCCAACGGTAAAACCCACCACCCACACAACCAACCCCCCAAATAAAAGCCTAACTAAAAAAAAATAAGCTCCCCATTGCCCTGAAAAGGGCATTTGGATGGGCATTGCCCTTAAAAGGGCATTTAGCTCTATTGCAGGCCCAAAGCCCTAACCTAAAAAATAAACCCCGAAGATTCACTTACCGGGAGAAGTCTTCATCCAAGCGGCAAGATATCCTCAACGAAGCCGGCAGAAGTGGTCCTCCAGATGGGCAGAAGTCTTCATCCAGATGGCATCTTCTATCTTCATCCTTCCGGCGTGGAGCGGGTCCATCTTGAAGACATCCGACGCGGAGCATCCTCTGCTTCCGACGGACTAACAACGAATGAAGGTACCTTTGAATGACGTCATCCAAGATGGCATCCCTTAGATTTCGATTGGCTGACAGAATTCTATTAGCCAATCTGAATTAAGGTAGAAAAAATGCTATTGGCTGATTGGATCAGCCAATATGATTGAACTTCAGCCAATAGGATTGAGCTTGCATTCTATTGGCTGTTCCAATCAGCCAATGGAATGCGAGCTCAATTCTATTGGCTGATCCAACCAGCCAATAGGATTTTTTCTACCTTAATTCCGATTGGCTGACAGAATTCTATTAGCCAATCTGAATTAAGGTAGAAAAAATGCTATTGGCTGATTGGATCAGCCAATATGATTGAACTTCAGCCAATAGGATTGAGCTTGCATTCTATTGGCTATTCCAATCAGCCAATGGAATGCGAGCTCAATTCTATTGGCTGATCCAACCAGCCAATAGGATTTTTTCTACCTTAATTCCGATTGGCTGATAGAATTCTATCAGCCAATCGGAATCTAAGGGATGCCATCTTGGATGACGTCATTTAAAGGTACCTTTATTCGTCGTTAGTCCGTCGGAAGAAGAGGATGCTCCGCGTCGAATGTCTTGAAGATGGACCCGGGGGTGTTGGGTTAGGGGGCTTAGTAATTTAATTAGTTATTTGCGTTGTGTGGGTTTTGCGGTTTAGGGGTTAATAGTTTTACTAGGATTATTGCGTTGTGTGGGTTTAGGGGTAATTTGTTTTAATATGATTATTGCGGTGTGGGTTTGGTGGATTAGGGGTTAATAGATTTATAAGGTTTGTTGCAATGTGGGTTAATGGCAGATTAGGGGTTAATAGTTTTAATAGGGACTTTGCGATGTGGGTTAATACTTTTACTAGGTGGATTGCGATGTGGGTGAATGGTAGATTAGGGGTTAATACATTTATTAGGTAGATTGTGATGTATGTGAATGGCGGATTAGGGGTTAATAGTTTAATTAGACTTATTGTGTTGTGGGGGGGATGTCGGTTTAGGGGTTAATACTTTTATTATTAGTTGTGATGTGGGTTTGATGGCTGATATAGGGGTTTTACGTGTCGGGTTTATTTTTGGGAGCAGGTTAGACTTTTACTAGAGATTTGACTTTTTTTTTTTTTTCTAATGCGCCGGTAGTTTCTAAAGTGCCGTAAGTCACTGGCGACTCCAGAAATTGGTATTTACGCTCATTTCTGGACATTGCTAGTTTATCCGACTTACAGCACTTTATAAACTGCCTGGAGGGTTTATGTGATACCCCGATGTGCAAGGTGAAATTATGGGCTGTGCGGATTTCAGCAATTGCGTTGAAGCCTGTGCCGTATATATGCAATCTCGCCCTAGAACGTGTCTATTTTCAGTGAGAAACCCTTAGCACAAATGAGCAATTTATTAAAATGGCAAACGTAAGTATTATAATGTAAAATCACATTTTATTTATTTACGGTCAACATATGCTTATTTTGACATTATCACACAAGGGTTGTGGTGGCCCTGATGGGGGACCTTTTGTATGCAATTTATTTACTCCATTATCAAACCATATAGGTTATTAAATATATTAAAAATACAGACACAGCTTTAAAACTATATATATATATATATATATATATATATATATATATATATATATATATACACACACACACACTCGTATGCAAAAGTTTAGGCACACCTGACAATTTCCATGATTTTCATTTAAAAAACAATTGGGTGTTTGGATCAGCAATTTCATTTTGATCTATCAAATAACTGAAGGACACAGTAATATTTCAGTAGTGAAAAGAGGTTTATTGGATTAACAGAAAATGTGCAATATGCATCAAAACAAAATTAGACAGGTGCATAAATTTGGGCACCCCAACAGAAATATCACAATAATATTTAGTAGAGCCTACTTTAGCAGAAATAACAGCCTCTAGACGCTTCCTATAGCCTGTAATGAGTGTCTGGATTCTGGATGAAGGTATTTTGGACTTTTCCTCCTTGCAAAACAGCTACAGTTCAGTTAGGTTTGATGGTTGCCAAGCATGGACAGCCCTCTTCAAATCACCTCCAAAATTTTCAATGATATTCAGGTCTGGGAACACTGGGCTTACCGGTAGTTACTGGCCCGAGCTTGGCCCACCCCTCAAAGATACCTCTTTATTTACTTGCTGACTTCAGTTAAAAAGCTGATAGCCAGGAATTGGAAGAAGGTACATTCTCCGAGATGGCAGGGAGTGGTAGACTATGTGAACTATGTTAAGTCCATGGAAGACTATGTCTTCAGAATGAGAAAACAGTCAGCTGAATTCAGCCTTATCTGGGAACCCTGGGAGACCTATCTGTCACAGAGCAAACAGTAGAGACCGCTCCCCCTTGAGCGACTAACTATAATGACCCCTACGATGGCCCCTAGAGGGAGCACCTCACTATGAGTGATTTGAAGTGCCCTAACCTGAGACGAGTGACCCCTGCCCTTACAAATGTCCCCTTCCCTCCCTTTCCCTCTCCTCCCCCCCTGACAAATGAACAGTTTCCAGTTTATCTATGCAATACCCATTAGTACATCCTTGTATAGCTAAGCAATCTTGATCTGTAAGTGTATCTGGGTATGGCGACATACGCCGCATACCTCAATTTATTAGAATGTTTTCTTTAGAGTTCAGATATATTGCAATATTATCATCTTTGATCTGCTAGACAGACAATGAAGGTAATCCACGACCTCTACAGAATAATAATGGAAATGTACCAAATGTCATAATGTCTGTTACAAATTTGTATTGCTCTATCCTTATAAGTTGTATATGAAAGTTTATGTTATTATATTGTTATTGCAATTTTGCCTACAATAAAGGAAAAGGAAAAAAAAAAAAAAAAAAGAAGAAAATGAGAGATATTCAGGTCTGGGGACTGGGATGGTCATTCCAGAACATTGTACTTGTTCCTCTGCATAAATGCCAGAGTAGATTTTGAGCAGTGTTTTAGGTCGTTGTCTTGTTGAAATATCCAGCCCCGGCGTAACTTCAACTTTCTTACTGATTCCTCAACATTATTCACAAGTATCTGCTGATATTGAGTGGAATCCATGCGACCCTCAACTTTAACAAGATTCCCAGTACCGGCACTGGCCACACAGCCCCACAGAATGATGGAACATACACCAAATTTTACTGTGGGTAGCAAGTGTTTGTCTTGGAACGCTGTGTTCTTTTGCCGCCATGCATGACGCCCCTTGTTATGACCAAATAACTCAATCTTTGTTTCATCAGTCCACAGCACCTTCTTCCAAAATGAAGCTGGCTTGTCCAAATGTGCGTTTGCATACCTCAAGCAACTCTGTTTGTGGCGTGTGTGCAGAAAAGACTTCTTCCGCATCACTCTCCCATACAGTTT
Organism: Bombina bombina; assembly: GCF_027579735.1. Lineage (NCBI taxonomy): Eukaryota > Metazoa > Chordata > Amphibia > Anura > Bombinatoridae > Bombina > Bombina bombina. The sequence continues at coordinate 349,261,591 of NC_069503.1, forward strand.
CTCCTTGTGTAAAATGCTCTGAATTGTTGAAAGATGCACAGTGACACCATCTGCAGCAAGATAATGTTCTAGGACTTTGGAGGTGGTGGGCTGTTTTTGACTATTCTCACCATCCTTTGCCTCTCTGATATTTTCAGGGCCGGCGCTTGCATATAGGCAAGTTAGGCATCGGCCTTAGTGCGCCACAGTATGGGGGCGCAAACTGCCGGTGACAAGCAGCAGCAACTTTTTTTTTTTTTTTTTACATTTGCGGTCCACTCCGCCCCCAGTCCAGACAACATTGAATTTTCTTTGGGCGAATTGGGGTGCCGTACTAATACTGCCATGCTAATACATACCTAGCTTACATTTTTTAAAATATTGTCTCAAATTCAAATGCGCACTGAACAGATGCAGCCTGTGCGCGCGGGCTTCTGTAGGGAAAGGACGGGGGTGGAGCTGCTGGACCAATCTGCTCACTATTTTTCTGAACATCACTGCTTGGATTTATCCCTCCCTCTAGTGCAAAGGGCTGCGGTTTTAGCTTGCTAAGGGTGGGTGTTAATACACCTTGGTCTCTGGTAGCGGGTCATATATACCTTCGTGCAGATTGGTCCCTTATCGGTATCTCCCCCCTTGCCCAGTGATTGGCTGTGGTGTTCTACTGTTTTTAACATCTGATTCTGAGTATGGCTATTTATACACATGTTGGTATACTCTGCCTTCTATTGTTAATAGGGCCAGGGGCGTTTGATATTAATATACGGCTATTTGGTCTTTTGGTGATATCTATTTGCTGACTTCACTGCGTGTCTGATTAAATTTGTGCTCATGTGTTAGGCGTGTTCGCCATTGAATCAATGTTGGTGCCCAGCTGATAACAGTGGAGAGTATTTCCCTGTGTGGATGTTGGTGGTCTCAGTAGATGCTCAGTTCTCCTTGTTTCTTATCTTATATTCTTCTCTCTATTGTCTATTTACTTTCCCTTGTTCTTCTTTCCCATTTGTTGGGTGACCTGGCTTTTATTAATTCTTTTGAACTTTTTGGTATAGGGGGATGATTATCTCTCTCTGGTGGAGGGCTACACACTGGTGTACAGATAGGTATTTTGTTATGTTTGCTATGATTTTTATTGCATGTTTTTTATGTTTATGCTTTTTAGATTATGAATCTGTCTTGAAGAAGGCCTCAGGATAGGCCGAAACGTTGACACGCTTTAATATATGTAATCAGTAATGTAAATAAAGGATACTTATTGAATTAAGTCCTGTGAGTGCCCTCCATCTACACAATTGCTATATATATATATATATATATATATATATATATATACACACACTCATTTGTGATGGGGGTTTCTCGTCTTACCTTTTTGCCTTACTACCAACATTTTAATAGAATATCCAAGTACACATTTATGAACAGAAGTCCATAGTTAAGTGGTTAAACAAAGGTATTTCTTTTGTACTGACTAAGGAAGTTTGCAGAAATTTATAGATTTTAAAAGATTAAAAAAAAATCTCTGTTCAGATTAAATGAGTATTGTCCTGTTTTTAAGAAATAGCAATTTTGATCCCTCAAGTGAGAGCTAGCTGGTAACTGGTGACTGCACATATATGACTCTTGTCAATGGCTCACCAAACGTGTTCAGCAAGTTTCCACTAGTGCACTGCTGCTCCTTCAACAAAGGATATCAAGAATATGAAGCATATTTAATAATAGAACTAAATTTGAGTTGTTAAAAGTTGTATGCTCTATCTGAATCATGAAGGAAATATTTTGGATCTCATGTCCCTTTTAGTCGCATATAGTTGACATATATATATACAGTTGTGCTCATAAGTTTACATACCCTGGCAGAATTTATGATTTCTTGGCCATTTTTCAAAAAATATGAATGATAACACAAAAACCTTTCTTTCACTCATGGTTAGTGTTTGGCTGAAGCCATTTATTATCAATCAACTGTGTTTACTCTTTCTAAATCATAATGACAACAGAAACTACCCAAATGACCCTGATCAAAAGTTTAATACCCTGGTATTTTGGCCTGATAACATGCACACAAGTTGACACGAAGGGGTTTGAATGGCTATTAAAGGTAACCATCCTCAACTGTGATCTGTTTGCTTGTAATAAGTGTGTATGTATAAAAGGTCAATGAGTTTTTGGACTCCTGACAGACCCTTGCATCTTTCATCCAGTGCTGCACTGACGTTTCTGGATTCTGAGTCATGGGGGAAGAAAAAGAATTGTCAAAGGATCTGTGGGAAAAAGGTAGTTGAACTGTATAAAACAGGAAAGGGATATAAAAAGATATCCAAGGAATTGAGAATGCAAATCAGCAGTGTTCAAACTCTAACCAAGAAGTGGAAAATGAGGCGTTCTGTTTGATAACATATTGCATTCATCTTGCCATCAATTCTGACCAAATTTCCTGTGCCTTTGTAGCTCACACATCCCCAAAACATCATCGATCCACCTCCGTGTTTCACAGTAGGAATGGTGTACCTTTGATCATAGGCTTTGTTGACTCCTCTCCAAATGTAGCGTTTATGGTTGTGGCCAAAAGCTCAATTTTGGTCTCATCACTCCAAATGACTTTGTGCCAGAAGGTTTGAGGCTTGTCTCTGTGCTGTTTGGCGTATTGTAAGCGGGATACTTTGTGGCATTTGGATAATAATGGCTTTCTTCTGGCGACTCGACCATGCAGACGATATTTCTTCAAGTGCCTCCTTATAGTGCATCTTGAAACAGCCACACCACATGTCCTATATTTCCCCTGAAGTTATTTGTGGGTTTGTCTTTGCATCCCGAACAAATTTCCTGGCAGTTGTGGCTGAAATTTTAGTTGGTCTACCTGACCATGGTTTGGGTTCAACAGAAACCCTCATTTTCCACTTCTTTATTAGAGTTTGAACACTGCTGATTTGCATTCTCAATTCCTTGGATATCTTTTTATATCCCTTTCCTGTTTTTTACAGTTCAACTACCTTTTCCCGCAGATCCTTTGACAATTCTTTTGCTTTCCTCATGACTCAGAATCCAGAATTGTCAGTGCAGCACTGGATGAAAGATGCAAGGGTCTGTCAGGAGTCCAGAAACTCATTGACCTTTTATACACACACACTAATTACAAGCAAACAGATTACAGGTGAGGATGGTTACCTTTAATAGCCATTCAAACGATTTTTTGTCAACTTGTGTTCATGTTATCAGGCCAAAATCACCAGGGTATGTAAACTTTTGATCAGGGTCATTTGGGTAGTTTCTATTGGCATTATGATTTAAAAAGAGTAAACACAGTTGATTGATAATAAATGGCTTCAGCCATACACTAACCATGAGTGAAAGAAAAGTTTTTGTGTTATCATTCATATTCTCTGAAAAATGGCCAAGACTTCATAAATTCTGCCAGGGTATGTAAACTTATGAGCACAACTGTGTGTATATATATATATATATATATATATATATATATATATACACACACATACAGTAAATACACTCACCGGCCACTTTATTAGGTTATACCTGTTCAATTGCTTAGTAACACAAATTGCTAATCAGCCAATCACATGGCAGCAACTCAATGCATTTAGGCATCTAGATGTAGTGAAGACTTGCAAAAGTTGAAACCGAGCATCAGAATGGGGAAGAAAGGGGATTTAAGTGACTTTGAACGGGGCATGGTTGTTGGTGCCAGGCGGGCTGGTCTGAGTTTTAAAAAAACTGCTGATCTACTGGGATTTTCACGCACAACCAACTCTATGGTTTACAGAGAATGGTTCGAAAAAGAGAAAACATCCAGTGAGTGGCAGTTGTGTGGACGAAAATGCCTTGTTGATGTCAGAGGTCAGAGGAGAATGGGTAGACTGGTTGGAAATGATAGAAAGGCAACAGATCTGCAGACCATTTTAAAAGATAATTCACCTGAATGATAGCTTCAATAAAGACAATGAGCACATTTATTTCTTATATATGTTGGTCTAATATGGAATTGTTTTTTACTTTTATTATTATAATACTCCAATCTCTTCTCTTTCCCTCTACTCTGTTTCAAACTACACCCCCCCCCCCTATACTTTATTATCAGGAATTTTCACAAAACCATTCTCTTTCTCACAGCTGCAAATCTAACACCAGTATCCCAGATCTGCAAGCACTAGACCTCCAATCGTCCCACCCCCACCCACCCTGGTGTTTACCTTAATATATAAACACCTCCTAACAGCAATTAGGTGCAGCTGTCACTAATGATCCAGGGTAGAGACACTACTTCATTTTCACAGCCTCTGTACTGACACTTTACCACATTCTGTTACTCTTTTCCAATCCTCATTCACTCACTACACACTTTTTCTTATTGTTTCCCTATGTCATCACTCACTCTCAGTTTACCCTGCCTTATATCAGAAATATTTCCCTTATCCATTACCTTCTGTGTCTATTCCCTCTCCTTTAGATTGTAAGCTTGAGAGCCTCTCTACCTGTAGGCCACTTTGTATTTAAAGTGAACTACTACTGATTGTGCTCAAGGGCAGGACATTCCTCTCCTTTTGTATAAATCAATTATTGCACCTACAACTGTAATGTGCATCTCTGTAATGTTTTATTATTACTTGTAAATCGCTGTGTAATCTGCTGATGCTTTATAAATAACTGATAATAATAATAAAATAACCACTCGTTACAACCAAGGTATGCAGAATATCATCTCTAAATGCACAACGCATCAAACCTTGAAGCAGGTGGGCTACAGCAGCAGAAGACCACACCAGGTGCCACTCCTGCCAGCTAAGAACAGGAAACTGAGGCTACAATTCGCACAGGCTCACCAAAATTGGACAATAGAAGATTGGAAAAATGTTGCCTGGTCTGATGAGTCTTGATTTCAGCTGCGACATTCAGATGGTAGGATCAGAATTTGGCATAAACAGGAAAGCATCGATCCATCCTGCCCTGTATCAACGGTTCAGGCTGGTGGTGGTGGTGTAATGGTATGGGAGATATTTTCTTGGCACACTTTGGGCACCTTAATACCAATTGAGCATCGTTTAAATGCCACAGCCTACCTGAGTATTGTTGCTGACCATGTCCGTCCCTTTATAACTACAGTGTACCCATCTTCTGATGGCTACTTCCAGCAGGATAATGCACCATGTCACAAAGCTCAAATCATCTCAAACTGGTTTCTTGAACATGCCAATGAGTTCACTGTACTCCAATGGCCTCCACAGTCACCAGATCTCAATCCAATAGAGCACCTTTGGAATGTGGTGGAACAGGAGATTCGCATCATGGATGTGCAGCCAAAAAATCTGCAGAAACTGCATGATGCTATCATGTCAATATGGACCAAAATGTCTGAGGAATGTTTCCAACTTATTGAATCTATGCCATGGAGAATTAAGGCAGTTCTGAAAGCAAAAGGGAATCCAACCCAGTACTAGCACGGTGTACCTAATAAAAGGGGCTGGTGAGTGTATAAATATATATATATATATATATATATATATATATATATATATATATATATATATATATATATTGTCCAGAGTGCAAAAAAACACCAAAATAATTAATTATTAAATATAAATTAAATTAAACACCAAAAAACTAAGCCCTAAAGATCCATAAAAATATACCCCTCATTTGGTACCCCCAATCATCCAAATATAAAAACAAAGAGGCTGAAGTTCAAACATAGCAGTTATACAGAGTAACTAATAATACATACAATAGATAAAATTCTTGATATCACAAGCTAAATCTTTTTTAAAAAAATATGATTACCTGATAAGTAAATTTATGCTTACCGGATAAATTGATTTCTTTTACGATATGACGAGTCCATGGATTTCATCCTTACTTCTGGGATATTAACCTCCTGCTAACAGGAAGTGGCAAAAAGCACCACAGCAGAGCTGTATATATAGCCCCTCCCTTCCCCTCCACCCTCAGTCATTCGGCCGAAGGTATAGGAAGAGAAAAGGAAAGGCTAAAAGGTGCAGAGGTGACTGAAGTTTACAAAAACATAATTTATGTAAGAACTTACCTGATAAATTAATTTCTTTCATATTAGCAAGAGTCCATGAGCTAGTGACGTATGGGATATACATTCCTACCAGGAGGGGCAAAGTTTCCCAAACCTTAAAATGCCTATAAATACACCCCTCACCATACCCACAATTCGGTTTAACGAATAGCCAAGAAGTGGGGTGATAAGAAGGAGCGAAAGCATCAAAAATAAGGAATTGGAATAATTGTGCTTTATACAAAATAAATCATAACCACCAGAAAAAAGGGTGGGCCTCATGGACTCTTGCTAATATGAAAGAAATGAATTTATCAGGTAAGTTCTTACATAAATTATGTTTTCTTTCATGTAATTAGCAAGAGTCCATGAGCTAGTGACGTATGGAATAGCAGATACCCAAGATGTGGAACTTCCACGCAAGAGTCACTAGAGAGGGAGGGATAAAATAAAGACAGCTAACTCCGCAAAAAAATTAATCCACTACCCAAATCAAAAAGTTTCAATTTTTATAATGAAAAAAACTGAAATTATAAGCAGAAGAATCAAACTGAAAACAGCTGCCTGAAGTACGATTCTACCAAAACTGCTTCTGAAGAAGAGAAAACATCAAAATGGTAGAATTTAGTAAAAGTATGCAAAGAAGACCAAGTCATTACTTTGCAAATCTGATCAACAGAAGCTTCATTCTTAAAAGTCCAGGAAGTAGAAACTGACCTAGTAGAATGAGCCGTAATCCTCTGAGGCGGGGATTAACCCGACTCCAAATAAGCATGATGAATCAAAAGCTTAACCAAGATGCCAAAGAAATGGCAGAAGCCCTCTGACCTTTCCTAAAACCAGAAAAGATAACAAATAGACTAGAAGTCTGTCTGAAATCTGAGTAGCTTCAACATAATATTTCAAAACTCTTACCACATCCAAATAATGTAAGAATCTTGCCAAAGAATTCTTAGGATTAGGACACAAGGAAGGGACAATAATTCCTCTACCAATGTTGTTAGAATTCACAACTTTAGGTAAAAATTGAAATGAGGACAGCAAAAACCACCTTATCCTGATGAAAAATCAGAAAAAGGAGATTCACAAGAAAGAACAGATAATTCAAAAACTGTTCTAGCTGAAGAGATGTCCATAAAGAACAATACTTTCCATGAAAGTAATTAATGTACAAAGAAAGCATATGCTCAAACAGAAGAGCCTGTAAAGCCTTCAGAACAAAATTAAGACTCCAAGGAGGAGAAATTGGCTTAATGACAGGCTTGATACAAACCAAAGCCTGAACAAAACAATGAATATCAGAAAGATTTAGCAATTCTTACTGTGAAACAGCACAGGAAAAGCAGAGATTTGTCCTTTCAAGGAACATGCAGACAAAAACTTATGAAGAAACTATAAAATCCTAGGAATTCTAAAAGAATGCCAAGACAATTCATAAGAAAAGCATCATGAGATGTAAATTTTCCAAACTCGATAATAAATCCTACTAGACATAGATTTACGAGCCTGCAACATAGTATTAATCACTGAGTCAGAGAAACTTCTATGACTAAGTACTAAGTGTTAAATTTTCATACCATCAAATTAATAATTTGAATTCCTGATGAAAAAAAACAAATCTTAAGATATAAGGTCTGGCCTTAATGGAAGTAACCAAGATTGGCAACTGAGCATCCGAACAAGAACCATATACCAAAACCTGTGTGGCCATGCTAGAGCCACCAGCCACACCAAAGATTGCTCTCTGATGATTTTGAAAATCACTCTTAAAAGAAGAACCAGAGATGAAAAAATATAGGCAGAATGATAATTCCAAGGAAGTGTCAATGCATACATTACTTCCGCCTGAGGATCCCCGGACCTGAATAGGCCCCTGGGAAGTTCCTTGTTTAGATGAGATGCCAACAGATCTATTTCTGGAAGCCCTCACATCTGAAAAATTGAAAAACATATCTGGGTAAAGAGACCATTCTACCGGATGTAAAGCTTGATTAACAGAGATAATCTGCTTCCCAAATGTCTATACCTTGGAAAAAGACCACAGAATTTATATAGGAGCTGGATTTAGCCCAAGCAAATATCCGAGATACTTCTGTCACAGCCTAAGGACTGATAGTCTCACCCTGATGATTGACATACGCCACAGTTGTGACATTGTCTGAAAAAAACAATAAACGTCTCTTCAAAAAGAAACCAAACTGAAGAACTCTGAGAATGCACGGAGTTCCAAAATATCAAATGGTAATCTCACCTCCTGAGAGTTCCAAACCCCTTGTGCTGACAGAGATCCTCAGACAGCCTCCCAACCTAAAAGACTAGCATCTGTAGAGATCATGGTCCAGGTTGAAAGAACCGAAGAGACCTGTAGAACTAAATGATGGTGATCTTAACCACCGAATCAAAGATAGTTAGGATTCGAAGATATAAAAAGTGATATCCTAGAATCCCTGCACCATTATTAAGCATAAAAACTGGAAAGGTTTCCTATGAAAATGAGCAAAGGGAATCAAATCCAATGCTGCAGCCATGAGACCTAAAACTTCCATGCATATAAAGCAACTAAAGGAAATAATAGAGACTGAAGGTTCCGACAGATGGAACCCAATAAAATTGTCACTTGTCTGTTAGAGACAAAGACATTGACACAAACTATCTGGAAACCTAAAAAAGGTGACCCTTGTGTGAGGAATCAAGAAGCTTTTGATAAAAAGAACCTTTAACCATGTCTTGAAGAAACAAAGTTGAATCGATTGAGATTCTGCAGAACGAAAAGACTGAGCCAGTACCACGAGACTGTCCAAATAAGGAACACTGAGAACCTTGAAAAGATTCTTAGAACTGTCGCAAGACCAGAAGGAAAAGCAACAAATTGGTAATGCTTGTCAAAAAAGAGAATCTCAAAAAGATATGCATCTATTGTATCTATTGTAAACAAATAATGCATCACTGAACAAAAAAGGCAAAATAGACTATATAAACACTATTCTAAAAGATGGTATACTTATATGACAATTCAGAAAGATTTTCTATCTTTAGAACAATGAATAGTCTTGAATAAAACCCCAAAACCCATTTCCTAAAAATGGAACTAGAATAAATACCCCAGAAAACTCCAGGTCTGAGCAGCGCTTAATCCCCAACGGGTGATCAGCCGCGCTTCATCAAAACCCAAAATATATAGGACTGAAACACACTTAAGGAAAGTCTTAGCCTTACTGGAATATAATAGAGAAAAAAAAAGACTTCTCACAGACGGTTTTACTCTGAATCTTATTCTGTACCCAAAATCTAAGAAAATTTGGACCGAATAGAACCAAACAAATTTCAAAAAAATCTTAACCTGCCCCCTACCAGCCAAGCTGGAATACGGCACATGCATGCAAATTTAGGGAGCCGATTTTGAACTAAAAAACTTCCAATTAAAAACATGTTACTTGGGTAAGAATTTAGGATTTCGTTCCTTAGTAAGAACAACCAAACTAATATAAGCTTAAAGTTTTAGTCTTAGAACTCAATCTTGAAGCCCAGAGTAACAGTTAAGAATTGAATCCAATTATGAACCAAATAATTGATTATCCTGGAAAAAAAAGAAATATGGATTTTTTTAGAAATCACAAAATTCTTCTAGCTAAAACAGCTAAAGACATAGATTAAACCTCATTTGCGAAAATATTCAATAAAATGAAGACACAAATGAAATTATTAGCATGTTAATCAAGTTAAAGGACCAGTCAACACACTGGACTTGCATAATCAACAAATGCAAGACACCAAGACAATGCAATAGCACCTAGTCTGAACTTCAAATGAGCAGTAGATTTTGTCCCTTTAACAATGCGAAATAAATCATAATCCGATACTTGATCTTAAAGTATCCAAACAGAAAACATGAAGCAATTGCAACATCATCCAAATAAATCACAGGTCCAAGAAAAGTACCTGAAAATAAATAATTTTCCTTAAATAAGATACAACCATCTAAAGGAAAATAAATACTATTTTGCTATAGAAACAATAGCATATTTAGCAGTAGTAGAGATAGCCCTATTAAATTGGGGAACCCTCAAAACTGAAATTAACTGCCGGCAAAGAATATAATTTAAAACCCTTGAAGAAGGAATAAAAGAAAATTCTCAGCCTATTCCATTCCCTAGTATCAGGAACTGGAAAAAAACCTCTGAAAACACAGAAGATTAAATAAGCAGAAATAAAATGTTAGCTAGTCTTGAAAAAGAACTAGTTACCTCAATATCCAAAATAATCAACACCTTTTCAACAAAGAACAAATGTACACTAATAAAAATAAAAAAGTAGATTTGTTAGTGTCAATATCTGATGAAGAAAATTCTGAATGAGAAAAAACACCATCAGAGAAGGATAATTCAGTATGTTGTTGGTCATTTGAAACTTCATCAACTAAAAAAGAAGTTTGAAAAAGACCTAATAATTTTATTAGAAGGCGCAATGTCAGACAAAGCCTTTAACATAGAATCAGAAAAATATTATTATAAATTTCTAAGTATATCTTGTACATAAGATGTAAAAAGAATAGCAATATATGAAGCATAAATACTAATAGATTCTGCATGTAAAAGTTTATCATGATAACTTATTACAAACCATAGCTAAAGATAAACATTCATAATATTAAAATAAATGAACTTAGCTTTGGTAGGACTGATATCAGTCAACAGGAATCCGTTAGCATGTTCTGATTCAGGAACAGTATACAATATATCTTGCAATATGTAATAAAAAAAAAAAAAAAAAACAACAACATATAAAGCAAAATTATCAAATTCCTTAAATGACAGTTTCAGGAATGGGAAAAAAATGCAAAATTACATAAGCCTCTAGCAACCAGAAGCAGCAAAAAATATGAGACTTAAATAATGTGACCCACATTATTGGGGCCAAATACAAAGCCCATATCTTTTGGCGCCAAATATGACGTCACATCTTCTGACACCGAAACCGACGCCCACATTTTTTGGCGCAAAAAAAATGTCTGAATACACATGCGTCAAAAAAATGACGTAACTACGAACAACTTCCGGCATCAACTACGGCGCCGGAAATGACCAAATTTTGCGCCAAAAAAGTTTGCGCCAAAAATGAAGCATTTTCTGCCCCCGCGAGCCTAACAGCCCGCAGGGAAAAATAGTCAATTGAAAATTTTTCAAGGTAAGAAAAAATATACGGTATATTCATATGCATTATCCCAAATAATGAAACTGACAGTCTGAATGAAGGAATACTGATTATCCTGAATCATGGCAAATATAAGTTTAAACACATATATTTAGAACTTTACATATAAAGTGTCCAACCATAGCTTAGAGTGTCACAAAAAAATAAGACTTACTTACCCCAGGACACTCATCTACATATAGTAGATAGCCAAACCAGTACTGAAACGAGAATCAGTAGAGGTAATGGTATATAAGAGTATATCGTCGATCTGAAAAGGGAGGTAGGAGAAGAAATCTCTACGACCGATAACAGAGAACCTATGAAATAGATCCCCTAGAGGAAGACCATTGTATTTAAATAGGCAATACTCTCTTCACATCCCTCTGACATTCATTGCACTCTGAGAGGAAAACCGGGCTTCAGCCTGCTGCGAAGCGCATATAAACGTAGAATCTAGCACAAACTTACTTCACCACCTCCATGGGAGGCAAAGTTTGTAAAACTGAATTGTGGGCTTGGCGAGGGGTGTATTTATAGGCATTTTAAGGTTTGGGAAACTTTGCCCCTCCTGGTAGGAATGTATATCCCATACGTCACTAGCTCATGGATTCTTGCCAATTACATGAAAGAAAAATATAAAGAAAAACTGTCTTAAAAAGAACAGGGTGGGCCTTGGACTCGTCATATCGTAAAAGAAATCAATTTATCAGGTAGCATAAATTTACTTTTCTTTTACAAAGATATGACGAGTCCAGGGATTTCATCCATACTTGTGGGAAACCAATACCAAAGCAAAAGGACACGGATGAAAGGGAGGGACAAGACAGGAACCTAAACAGAAGGCACCACTGCTTGAAAATAGCCTCAGAAGAAGCAAAAGTATCAAATTTGGGAAAAGTGTGAAGGGACGACCAAGTCGCAGCCTTACAAATCTGTTCAACAGATGCATCATTTTTAAAGGCCCATGTGGAAACCACAGCCCTAGTAGAATGAGCTGTAATTATTTCAGGAGGCTGCTGTCCAGCAGTCTCATATGCCAGGAGGATGATACTTCTCAACCAAAAAGAAAGAGAGGTTGCAATAGCTTTCTGACCCCTACGCTTTCCAGAATAAACAATGAATAATGAAGATGATTGACAGAAATCCTTAGTTGCCTGTAAGTAAAACTTTAAGGCATGGACCACATCCAAATTATGCAACAAACGCTCCTTCTTACAAGAAGGGTTAGGACATAAGGAAGGAAAAACAATTTCCTGATTAATATTCTTATTTGAAACAACCTTAGGAAGAAATCCAGGTTTGGTACGTAACACCCCCTTATCAGAATAAAAAATGAGATAAGGAGAATCATACTGTAGCGCTGAAAGCTCAGAAACTCTTCGAGCAGAAGAAATAGCAACTAAAAACAGAGCTTTCCAAGATAATAATTTGATATCCATGGAATGCATGGGTTCAAACGGAACCCCCTTGAAGAACTCGAAGAACTAAATTCAAACTCCAGAGAGGAGTAATGGGTCTAAATACAGGCTTAATTCTAGTTAGAGCCTGACAAAAAGACTGAACATCTGGCACATTTGCCAAGCGTTTGTGAAACAGAATTGACAAAGCTGAAATTTGTGAAAAAGTTATGGAGATTAGGCGCTTAATCTGCAAAAGGGATAAAGGTGTGTATGGAAGTCGTTAGCTAAATATGTAGAAAAAAACTGGACCTTGGACAGAATAAGTGAAAAATTCTTCTACAATTTATTTTCAAAATAAAAACATGATAATACCAAGATAAAATAAATCACAATCCCTAAGTGTTGCAACACTATATCGATCAATTCATAAAATTTCTAAAATTCAGATATACATTTGTTTTATACACAAATAAAAGGATTTATCTGCTCTTTTGTATCCTTTGTTCAAAGATTTTAGATAGAATGTATTCTTTTATTTCAACACAATTAATAATATTTGTCTCTTTTCGATATTTTATATCTATATTTCATCAACTTTAAAATTACAAATATGTAGCAAAAACTAACAATTAGTTAAAACAATTTAAATGCAAAACTGATTATAAATGGTGTTCCCACAATGGCTGTTTACTTATATTGGTTGTAATTTTTTGTATCTAAAAAGTTCATCAAAGCATTTGTAAGTAATTGGAGATAAATTACTGAGGGCTGTGTTCTTTATCCTTATATTTATGTTGTGATATATTACGGTTTCACAGTTACCTCTTTGTATCCTCAGTGAGCTTAATTTGTAGAAAAGGAATGTTCCAAACAGTGTTTAGGGGTGATTTTCTTACCCTCTCTTGTGAGCTGTTACTACTCACGGCTTCCTGGCGGTTCCTATGTGTCCTCAGTTTGACTCTCAGACAAGGGGTTCCGGTAGGTAATTTTCTTTGTGTTACCTTGTCACTGGTCTTTGTAGAAGTGCTCTGATTACAGCACCAAACTGTAGACAATCCTTTTGTTTCTGTAACTTGCGCAAGTTAGCTTTTGTGTTTGTAGTTCCTCAATCTCCTGCACTTAAGTACTTCTGTACGCAGGAAAAAAAACAGGCTTTTTCTTTCTTGGTGTTCACACAGATATCAACATGTTTCGCCAGCAACCCTGGCTTTATCAAGATAAAGTGTGATCACACCTTACACCTTTATATAGCACTGACTTGATTTCCATTGGTCCATTCACTGTTTGTTTCTCTTTTCCACTGGGTCCTAGAGTCCTTTTGTTCAAATATCCTATTTTGTTTTCTAGCTTTTTATTTCTTATTCAGGTCATATCAGAGTGGTTAACCGATTTCTTTTTTCATTATTCCTAACAGCCTTTCTCCATTACTTCACATATGCCAAGGGGTTCAACCATTTATATTTTAACAGTTTATTTAATTTTCACAGTCATTTTCTATTACTCCTATTAACATTTTAAACTTTTGACAAATCTTTAGAATAAATTAGTTTAGAGATCCATTTATTTTAAAATAATAATCCCAATTAATTTTTTATATAAATAAATTATTTTTCCAAGTGTCTTAGGTGAAGAATTTTCAAGTGGCTCCATGATATAGGTACTATTACAAAAGTGAAAGGGGAGAAAAACAAATAAGGTGGTGATATGTTTGTGCAAGAGAAAAAATTATCCCTTAATTTTAGTGGCTCCATTATATAGATACTATTACAAAGGGGAGAGGGGGGGAAAACAAATAAGGTGGTTATATGTTTGTGTAAAGGAATTAATTATCCCTTTTTGTTGTTTTTTTTTGTTTTTTTATAAATCTCTAGGATAATACATTTTTTAGTGACTAAAACTAGTTATACAAATTTATTAAAGATAGTGATTACTGTGTGCCTAGAAAAGGAGATATATCCAATTCTGAATTCAAACCGTGGGGGTGAATCGTGTTGAAGTTGTATATGAATTCTGCTTCTTTTTTTAGAATAGATGCTTCTAAATCTCCCCCTCTCCAATTGGGTTTCACTTTATATAATCCCCAATACTTCATATCTGAGACTCTATTTTTGTGTATTTCCCTAAAATGTTTATAAAGATAAGTGTCCAGGTTCCCTTTTTTGATGTTACAGATATGCTCCCTTATCCTGTCCCTTAGCATTCGCGTCGTTTCTCCTATGTAAAAAAGTTCACAAGAGCATTGCAGCATACAGGGAGTGCAGAATTATTAGGCAAGTTGTATTTTTGAGGATTCATTTTATTATTGAACAACAACCATGTTCTCAATGAACCCAAAAAACTCATTAATAACAAAGCTGAATAGTTTTGGAAGTAGTTTTTAGTTTGTTTTTAGTTATAGCTATTTTAGGGGGATATCTGTGTGTGCAGGTGACTATTACTGTGCATAATTATTAGGCAACTTAACAAAAAACAAATATATACCCATTTCAATTATTTATTTTTACCAGTGAAACCAATATAACATCTCAACATTCACAAATATACATTTCTGACATTCAAAAACAAAACAAAAACAAATCAGTGACCAATATAGCCACCTTTCTTTGCAAGGACACTCAAAAGCCTGCCATCCATGGATTCTGTCAGTGTTTTGATCTGTTCACCATCAACATTGCGTGCAGCAGCAACCACAGCCTCCCAGACACTGTTCAGAGAGGTGTACTGTTTTCCCTCCTTGTAAATCTCACATTTGATGATGGACCACAGGTTCTCAATGGGGTTCAGATCAGGTGAACAAGGAGGCCATGTCATTAGATTTTCTTCTTTTATACCCTTTCTTGCCAGCCACGCTGTGGAGTACTTGGACGCGTGTGATGGAGCATTGTCCTGCATGAAAATCATGTTTTTCTTGAAGGATGCAGACTTCTTCCTGTACCACTGCTTGAAGAAGGTGTCTTCCAGAAACTGGCAGTAGGACTGGGAGTTGAGCTTGACTCCATCCTCAACCCGAAAAGACCCCACAAGCTCATCTTTGATGATACCAGCCCAAACCAGTACTCCACCTCCACCTTGCTGGCGTCTGAGTCGGACTGGAGCTCTCTGCCCTTTACCAATCCAGCCACGGGCCCATCCATCTGGCCCATCAAGACTCACTCTCATTTCATCAGTCCATAAAACCTTAGAAAAATCAGTCTTGAGATATTTCTTGGCCCAGTCTTGACGTTTCAGCTTGTGTGTCTTGTTCAGTGGTGGTCGTCTTTCAGCCTTTCTTACCTTGGCCATGTCTCTGAGTATTGCACACCTTGTGCTTTTGGGCACTCCAGTGATGTTGCAGCTCTGAAATATGGCCAAACTGGTGGCAAGTGGCATCTTGGCACCTGCACGCTTGACTTTTCTCAGTTCATGGGCAGTTATTTTGCGCCTTGGTTTTTCCACACGCTTCTTGCGACCCTGTTGACTATTTTGAATGAAACGCTTGATTGTTCGATGATCACGCTTCAGAAGCTTTGCAATTTTAAGAGTGCTGCATCCCTCTGCAAGATATCTCACTATTTTGACTTTTCTGAGCCTGTCAAGTCCTTCTTTTGACCCATTTTGCCAAAGGAAAGGAGGTTGCCTAATAATTATGCACACCTGATATAGGGTGTTGATGTCATTAGACCACACCCCTTCTCATTACAGAGATGCACATCACCTAATACGCTTAATTGGTAGTAGGCTTTCGAGCCTATACAGCTTGGAGTAAGACAACATGCATAAAGAGGATGATGTGGTCAAAATACTCATTTGCCTAATAATTCTGCACTCCCTGTATAGATTACTCCTTTATTATTGCACCTTATTGTGTTTTCTATTTTAAACTCCTTAGTGTTATTAGGAGTCCTAACAGTTTTCTTTTTAATGCCATACTGGCATGCTCTGCATACATGGCAGGGAAAAAAAACTTTCACATCCCCTCCTTTTAGATCTTTCTCAAAAGATTTCTTATTTTTATTCTGTTTTTTGTACTCACTCGGTGCAAGAATCATTTTTAAATTTTGTGCTCTCCTATAAATTACCCTTGGGTATGGTGGTATTTTGTCTCCTAGAATTGGGTCATTTTTTAGGAGATGCCAGTGTTTTCTTAAAAAATTTTTCACTAGTAAATGGTCTTCGCTGAAGTCATTTAAAAAAGGGACATTGAACTCATCTGACATATAATTATTAGATTTATGTTTATACTCTAATAGTTATTTTCTCTCTGTGTTTCTTGCTCTCTCTGTTGCTCTATTTATTGTTTCTTTCTTATAACCTCTATCCTTAAATTTTTCTTCCAAGATGTTAATCTGGAATTCAAAGTCATCAATCCTTGAGCAATTTTTCCGGACCCTTAAACTTTGGCTTATCGGTATACTCTCTTTCCATTTAGGGAGGTGACAGCTGGAGGCATGTATAAAATTGTTCGAATCGACTTTTTTAAAGTGTGTTTTAGTTTCAATGTTGTCTGATACTATCATTATATCCAGATCTAAGAATGTGATCTGTTCTTTATTAAATTCATATGTAAACAAGATACCTCTGTCATTACTATTCATGGCCTCAAAGAACTCCAGGAGATCTGTCTCTTCCCCTTTCCAAATTATAAAAATATCATCTATGAACCTCTTAAAGAGCACAAGGTTCGCACCGAGCTCCCAACTTCCCAGGAACCTTTGTTCCCAATCTCCCATAAAAAGATTGGCATAGCTCGGTGCGAACCTTGTGCCCATGGCGGTTCCCTCAATTTGAACATAATATGTGTTATTGAATGAGAAGTAGTTGTGTTCTAATATAAATCTTATGCTCTGCAATAAGAAATCTTTCTGTTCTTTTGGTAACTCATCATCTTTATCCAAAAAGGACTCCACTGCCTCTATTCCAAAATCATGTCTAATGGATGTATATAAAGAAGTCACATCGCAGGAGGCTAATATCATAGAGTCTTCCCATTTTATATTCTCCAATAATCTTAGGAGGCTGGTAGAGTCTTTTAAATATGTACTGATGTTTACCACATATTTCTGTAAAAAAGTATCAATATATCTTGATAAATTTGCTGTCATTGAACCTATACCGGAGATTATAGGTCTCCCTGGAGGGTCTATGAGGCTCTTGTGTATCTTGGGTAAGTGGCAGAAGACCGGCACTCTAGGGAACTTATTCAGAATATAATTATATTCACCTACTTTTAAAATGCCGGTCTCTCTTCCACTACCCAAAATAGACATCAGCTTTTTATTGAATTTCTCAGTGGGATTCAATTCCAATTTTCTGTATGTTTTCCTATCACCCAGAAGCCTTTCAGCTTCTTTACAATATTTCAATTTGTCCATCACCACCAAGCCACCCCCCTTATCCTCCGGCTTGATGGTGATGGAGTTATCCTCCTTTAAATTCTTGAGGACCTCCCTATCTTTTCTACTCAAATTGGAGTTTACTTTCAAGCTATGATTGTCCTTTCTTAAGTCTGCTAATACTAGCTTTTCAAAAGTCTCTATATTACTCCCTTTCTCATTGGAGGGGTAAAACTTTGATTTTGGCTTCAAATTGGTATGTACAAACCCGTCAGTCACTACTCTTGTGTAATTCTCTAGAAGTTGTTTCAAATAGTATCTTTTAAGTGTTAAATTTCTTATAAATTTCCTTACATTTATATGGGTTTCAAATTTATTCAAGGTTTTACTTGGAGCAAAGGTTAAACCTAAGCCTAAAATTTTTGTTTCTTCATCTGAAAGGGATCTATCGCTTAAATTGAAAATGCTACTTTTTTTAGGGAGGTCAACAACCTCCTTTCCTATCTCGTCTTCCCTTTCCTCCTCTACTTCCTCTATATTTCTTTTTTTTGTGATGGCTTTTTGAGGTTTTCCTGTTTCTGTTACATCTTTTATTTTTACTGTCTTGCCCTCCTTTTGAGGGCTTTTCCCTAAAAAATGTTCCTCCTCAAGTGTAAGTTCAAAACTATCTAGTCTTCTTTTCTCTAGTGGTTCAAATCTATTATATGTGACTGGTTTCCATCCTTCATCCTTCCCTTTCCTTTCATGATTTCTATGTGTGGAAGTTTTCCAATTCTCCTCCAGTCTATTTCTGTTTTGTCTATGTGGTGTGTACTCTTCCTCCCTACCATGTCTGTAGTTTGCTGTATCCCATCCATCATAGAAATTACGATTATCATAGTGTCCATTATATGTATTAAAATCCTTATTTCTATAAGATCCGTTATATTCATTAGGTCTATATGACTGTCTGTTCCTATAAGGTCTAAAATCCCTGTTGTAATAATGAGGGTAATTATTCCTTCTGTATGTTGAATTATAATGTGAATAGTCTCTTCTTTCATTAAATCTTTTATCTCTCATATTCCTTTGATCCTCATAAATGCCCCCTCCTTGGTATTCAGCTCCCTTGTCCTTATGATATTTAACTCCCCCATTAAGTGTTTGTTTATCATTCCTATCCTCTATATCATAGTTTTCTGTTGTTATTTCCATATCCTGATTCTCCTGTATTTCTTTTTGTTTTTCTTTTTCATCTCTCTCTATTTTCTTCCATCTGTTATTAATAATCTCGGGGGGGACTTCCGGGGCGGTGCTCACAGAGCCATGCTGCTTCAACGCCGGCTCGTCAACTTGAGCGTTCTATGCTAACCGCAAAGCCTATTTCCTAGCCAGCATCCCGGACCTATTGCTGAGCGGATACGTGAACCAGGAGACCGGTTCACAGGCGCCGAAGTCCCTAAGTGGCGTAAGGCCGATTCGCCACGGTCGTAACTCGAGTGGTGTAAGTCCTTCGGGTCCACGGAGACGGTCCGACGAAGGCCCCACACCGCGTCTAAAAGACATCACTTAGACGCAACCTCGAAGTGAGACTCACCTTACCTTGAATAATTTGCGCTCACTACAACACTAATGGACCATTGCCATCACACAAAGGCTACAGTTTGGTGATCCGCAGGTATTGCTCCCGTGCCGCTGGCCGGTGAAACCGCCTGGTTACCCACAGTCTATGGGAGAAACCATAGACGCTTAACAGACCAGTCTACCTTCACAGCGGAGAAACAAAGTGAGTGGCTGTCAGCTGTTGCCCGGTCTTAAGGGCTCATACAAAAGCAAGAAGGGCTCATACAAAGCAAGAAGTTACAGCTCTGTCCAGGCGACAGGTACTCTCTGCTTCTATAAAGGCCACAGTCTGGCGACCTGCAGGTACTGTTCCCACAGCTTGGTGATCTGCAGGTACTGTTATCACTACAGCATTAACGGACTATTACCATCACACAAAGACCACAGTTTGATGATCTGCAGGTACTGCTCCTGTGCTGTCGGCCGGTGAAACCGCCAGGTTACCCACAGTCTATGAGAGAAGCTACAGACGCTTACCAGACCAGCCTATCCTTACAGCAGGAAAATAAAGTGAGTGGCTGTTAATTGCTTCCCGGCTCCAAGGGCCCATATCGAGCAAGAAGGTACAAGTCCGTCAAGGCGCTAGGTACCCTCGGCTGCTGCAGAGGTGGAAAGGCTACCGACTCGCCTATAAGCCTGTAAAAGAAATCTTCTGAGCCGCAGGAGTTATGTTTGCTGACCCTATGGAGAAGAAAATGGAGCTATTAACCTGAGGAATCCTCAACATCTAGAAGATTTTCTTCCTTTTCTCCTTGGAACGGATGTATGGTTTGCTATCACTGGCCACCTGGCTTTACCACAAAATTACTTAGACATCTAGCTGCCTAGCAGTATCCCTGCCAAGTGGTCTTAGCAAAAATTTGTTAAGACAGAACTGTCTTCCTCATTCCTGGACATGCAAGTATTCTATCTAAGTTGGTTTCCTACTGTTTTTTCTCCCTATTTTTTTTTTTTTCTTTCTTTTTTTTGTTTGATACTTATTCTACATTAAGTAGTCTCAGTAGAATAAGACAACAGTTGTGTTTTGCATACCTTATCGCTCTATCTCAGTAATTTAAAGCCATAGTTATATATACACAAAGAAAAAGAGAAGAAAAAAAGAGTATAAATCTTGTTAAATTATGCTCCAGTGCGTAAAAAGCTATGTGTTCACTATAATAA
Source organism: Bombina bombina (assembly GCF_027579735.1). Taxonomy (NCBI): domain Eukaryota; kingdom Metazoa; phylum Chordata; class Amphibia; order Anura; family Bombinatoridae; genus Bombina; species Bombina bombina. Next base: position 349,282,275 of record NC_069503.1, read on the forward strand.
TCTGACATCATAGATGGTCTAGGCCCTCATAACTATCTGTATATCTGCTCCTCTTATGTTTTTTTATTCTAAACATAACCTGTTTTTTGTGTTTCTTGATGGTCAAGTCTAGCAACTAACTAAATCGAATGTTCTTACATATCTATTATTGAACAAAGTGTATATGGTTTCTGTTTTCTCTTTTTGTATACCAATCCTAAATAGCTGCTAAAAGCAATCAACTAAAGTAGTGATTACGTATGCTAAGAAGACAAATGCCTAAATGTTGTCTGAATAAGACTAGTATGTGCAGATTAGGACAAACAAATATTCTGCTGTCTTAGATATCATATCTATTAATATAAATAGGCTCCAGCCACACTAGTTTAATACACACTAAAAAAATAAAAAAAAAAATAATAATCTCATTTTTTACCATGTCTAATCTCTCCATGATCAACTTCTGTCTATTTTTTAGTAGGTGCTGTTCCTGACTATTATCCAATCTATTTTTTATAGATAAAATTTCCTCATTAATATTGCATAATGTCTCATTTCTAGATTTTTTATAATCTCTATCAGCCCTTTGGAGGCATTAAATAGTACTCTTTCCCATTCTTCTTGATGTACATCACTTAATTGAAAGGTGCAGGATTTTTTAAATTTTAATCCTCTAGGTATAAGCTCTTTATCCAAATATCTATCTAAGAATATGAGTTCCATTTTTTGTCTCAACTCTTTATTCATATTTTTCTCAAGTTCATTTATAAGTTTATTGGCATCAATCCTTTCATGTTCCCCTCATGTACTAGGTTTATCTTTTAAATCTAATTCGGATAAAAGTTTTTCTCTATAGGAAAATATTTCCATCACCCTCTAGCTGCTTATTTATTTATTGGAAGTGATAGATATGTAGCAAAAAAAGGGGGTTAAATAAACTAGCGCTTAAGAGTTAATATCCCTTGCCTTATTCTCCTACTATCTACTTCCCAGATAGAAAGGTGTATAAAGTGAAAAAGTTATGGAGATTAGGCGCTTAATCTGCAAAAGGGATAAAGGTGTGTATGGAAGTCGTTAGCTAAATATGTAGAAAAAACTGGACCTTGGACAGAATAAGTGAAAAATTCTTCTACAATTTATTTTCAAAATAAAAACATGATAATACCAAGATAAAATAAATCACAATCCCTAAGTGTTGCAACACTATATCGATCAATTCATAAAAATTTCTAAAATTCAGATATACATTTGTTTTATACACAAATAAAAGGATTTATCTGCTCTTTTGTATCCTTTGTTCAAAGATTTGAGATAGAATGTATTCTTTTATTTCAACACAATTAATAATATTTGTCTCTTTTCGATATTTTATATCTATATTTCATCAACTTTAAAATTACAAATATGTAGCAAAAACTAACAATTAGTTAAAACAATTTAAATGCAAAACTGATTATAAATGGTGTCCCCACAATGGCTGTTTACTTATATTGGTTGCAATTTTTTGTATCTAAAAAGTTCATCAAAGCATTTGTAAGTAATTGGAGATAAATTACTGAGGGCTGTGTTCTTTATCCTTATATTTATGTTGTGATATATTACGGTTTCACAGTTACCTCTTTGTATCCTCAGTGAGCTTAATTTGTAGAAAAGGAATGTTCCAAACAGTGTTTAGGGGTGATTTTCTTACCCTCTCTTGTGAGCTGTTACTACTCACGGCTTCCCGGCGGTTCCTATGTGTCCTCAGTTTGACTCTCAGACAAGGGGTTCCGGTAGGTAATTTTCTTTGTGTTACCTTGTCACTGGTCTTTGTAGAAGTGCTCTGATTACAGCACCAAACTGTAGACAATCCTTTTGTTTCTGTAACTTGCGCAAGTTAGCTTTTGTGTTTGTAGTTCCTCAATCTCCTGCACTTAAGTACTTCTGTACGCAGGAAAAAAAACAGGCTTTTTCTTTCTTGGTGTTCACACAGATATCAACATGTTTCGCCAGCAACCCTGGCTTTATCAAGATAAAGTGTGATCACACCTTACACCTTTATATAACACTGACTTGATTTCCATTGGTCCATTCACTGTTTCTGTTTCTCTTTTCCACTGGGTCCTAGAGTCCTTTTGTTCAAATATCCTATTTTGTTTTCTAGCTATTTATTTCTTATTCAGGTCATATCAGAGTGGTTAACCGATTTCTTTTTTCATTATTCCTAACAGCCTTTCTCCATTACTTCACATATGCCAAGGGGTTCAACCATTTATATTTTAACAGTTTATTTAATTTTCACAGTCATTTTCTATTACTCCTATTAGTATCAGTAGTATATAGTATCTATATAATGGAGCCACTAAAATAAAGGGATAATTTTTTCTCTTGCACAAACATATCACCACCTTATTTGTTTTTCTCCCCTTTCACTTTTGTAATAGTACCTATATCATGGAGCCACTTGAAAATTCTTCACCTAAGACACTTGGAAAAATAATTTATTTATATAAAAAATTAATTGGGATTATTATTTTAAAATAAATGGATCTCTAAACTTATTTATTCTAAAGATTTGTCAAAAGTTTAAAATGTTAATAGGAGTAATAGAAAATGACTGTGAAAATTAAATAAACTGTTAAAATATAAATGGTTGAACCCCTTGGCATATGTGAAGTAATGGAGAAAGGCTGTTAGGAATAATGAAAAAAAGAAATCGGTTAACCACTCGGATATGACCTGAATAAGAAATAAAAAGCTAGAAAACAAAATAGGATATTTGAACAAAAGGACTCCAGAACCCAGTGGAAAAGAGAAACAGAAGCAGTGAATGGACCAATGGAAATCAAGTCAGTGCTATATAAAGGTGTAAGGTGTGATCACACTTTATCTTGATAAAGCCAGGGTTGCTGGCGAAACATGTTGATATCTGTGTGAACACCAAGAAAGAAAAAGCCTGTTTTTTTTCCTGCGTACAGAAGTACTTAAGTGCAGGAGATTGAGGAACTACAAACACAAAAGCTAACTTGCGCAAGTTACAGAAACAAAAGGATTGTCTACAGTTTGGTGCTGTAATCAGAGCACTTCTACAAGACCAGTGACAAGGTAACACAAAGAAAATTACCTACCGGAACCCCTTGTCTGAGAGTCAAACTGAGGACACATAGGAACCGCCGGGAAGCCGTGAGTAGTAACAGCTCACAAGAGAGGGTAAGAAAACCACCCCTAAACACTGTTTGGAACATTCCTTTTCTACAAATTAAGCTCACTGAGGATACAAAGAGGTAACTGTGAAACCGTAATATATCAAAACATAAATATAAGGATAAAGAACACAGCCCTCAGTAATTTATCTCCAATTACTTACAAATGCTTTGATGAACTTTTTAGATACAAAAAATTACCACCAATATAAGTAAACAGCCATTGTAGGGACACCATTTATAATCAGTTTTGCATTTAAATTGTTTTAACTAATTGTTAGTTTTTGCTACATATTTGTAATTTTAAAGTTGATGAAATATAGATATAAAATATCGAAAAGAGACAAATATTATTAATTGTGTTGAAATAAAAGAATACATTCTATCTAAAATCTTTGAACAAAGGATACAAAAGAGCAGATAAATCCTTTTATTTGTGTATAAAACAAATGTATATCTGAATTTTAGAAATTTTATGAATTGATCGATATAGTGTTGCAACACTTAGGGATTGTGATTTATTTTATCTTGGTATTATCATGTTTTTATTTTGAAAATAAATTGTAGAAGAATTTTTCACTTATTCTGTCCAAGGTCCAGTTTTTTCTACATATTTAGCCAACGACTTCCATACACACCTTTATCCCTTTTGCAGATTAAGCGCCTAATCTCCATAACTTTTTCACTTTATACACCTTTCTATCTGGGAAGTAGATAGTAGGAGAATAAGGCAAGGGATATTAACTCTTAAGCGCTAGTTTATTTAACCCCCTTTTTTTGCTACAAAGCTGAAATTTGTCCCTTTAAAGACCTTGCTGATAACCCTTTCTCCAATCCTTCTTGGAGAAAAGACAGAATCCTAGGAATCCTAACTTTACTTCATGAGTAACCCTTGGATTCACACCAATAAAGATATTTACGCCATATCTTATGATAGATTTTTTTTAGTGACAGGCTTTCTAGCCTGTATCAAAGTATTGATGACCGAATCAGAGAAACCTTGCTTCGATAAAATCAAGCGTTCAATCTCCACACAGTCAGCTGCAGAGAAATTAGATTTGGATGTTGGAAAGGACCTTGAATGAGAAGGTCCTGTCTCAATGGAAGTTTCCACGGTGGCAGAGAGGACATGTCCACTAGATCTGCATACCAAGTCCTGCGTGGCCACGCAGGCACTATCAGGATCACTGAAGCTCTCTCCTGTTTGATTCGAGCAATCACGCATGGGAGGAGAGGAAGTTTGGCATTCTGCCGAGATGCCATCAGATCCAATTCCGGTCTGTCCCATCTGAGAATCAATGAAGCAAATACCTCCGGGTGAAGTTCCCACTCCCCCGGATGAAAAGTCTGTCAACTTAGAAAATCCGCTTCCCAGTTCTCTACTCCTGGGATGTAGATCGCTGACAGATGACAAGAGTTGGCCTCCACCCAACGGATTATCTTGGATACTTCTATCATCGCTAAGGAACTCCTTGTTCCCCCCTGATGATTGACATAAGCCACAGTCGTGATGTTGTCCGATTGGAATCTGATGAATTTGGCTGAAGCCAAATGAGGCCATGCCTGAAGCACATTGAATATTGCTCTCAATTCCAGTATATTGATTGGAAGTAGAGACTCCACCTGAGTCCAAACACCCTGAGCCTTCAGAGAGTTCCAAACTGCACCCCAGCCCAGAAGGCTGGCATCCGTTGTCCCTATCACCCACGAGGGTCTGCGGAAACAAGTCCCCTGGGACAGATGATCCAGTGACAACCACCAAAGAAGAGAGTTTCTGGTCTCTTGATCCAGATTTATCTGAGGAGATAAATCCGCATAATCCCCATTCCACTGTCCGAGCATGCACAGTTGCAGTGGTCTGAGATGAAAGCGAGCAAATGGAACGATGTCCATTGCCGCTACCATTAATCCAATTACCTCCATACACTGAGCCACTGATGGCCGAGGAATGGACTGAAGTGCTCGGCAAGTATTTAGAATCTTTGATTTTCTGACCTCTGTCAGAAATATTTTCATGGCTACCGAGTCTATCAGAGTTCCCAAGAAAGGAACCCTTGTCTGTGGAACAAGTGAACTTTTCTCTATGTTCACCTTCCAAACATGAGCTCTCAGGAAAGACAACACTATGTCCGTGTGAGATTTTGTCAGTTGATATGTTGACGCCTGAATTAGAATATCGTCCAGATAAGGCACCACTGCTATGCCTCACAGTCTGAGAACCACTAGAAGGGACCCTAGAACCTTTGTGAAGATTGTGGGTGCTGTGGCCAACCTGAAAGGAAGAGCCACAAACTGATAATGTTTGTCCAGGAAGGCAAACCTTAGAAACTGATGATGAAACCTCCCTCTTGGGAGAAAATCCTTGAAATCCAACTGATAACCATGGGTCACTATTTCTAATGCCCAGGGGTCCTGAACATCTCTTGCCCAAAGCCTGGGCAAAGAAAGAAAGTCTGCCCCCTACTAGATCCGGTCCTGGATCGGGGGCCACCCCTTCATGCTGTCTTAGTAGCAGCAGCGGGCTTCTTGGATTGTTTACCCTTATTCCAATTTTGGTTGGGTCTCCAGACTGACTTAGATTGGGAAAAATTCCCTTCCTGCTTTGTGGAGGAAGAGGAAGTAGAAGGTCCTCCCTTAAAATTCCGAAAGGAATGAAAATTATTCTGTTTACCTCTCATCTTAACAGACTTATCCTGAGGTAGGGCATGGCCTTTACCTCCTGTAATGTCAGAAATGATTTCCTTCAATTCTGGCCCAAAAAGGGTCTTACCTTTAAAGGGAATAGCTAAAAGCTTATGTTTTGATGACACATCAGCAGACCAAGATTTGAGCCACAACGCTCTACATGCTAAAATAGCAAATCCTGCATTTTTCGCCGCTAATTTAGCAATTTGAAAAGCGGCATCATTAATAAAAGAATTAGCTAACTTGAGAGCCTTAATTCTATCCAAAATATCATCTAACGGAGTCTCAACCTTCAGGGACTCTTCCAGAGCTTCAAACCAAAAAGCTGCTGCAGTAGTTACTGGAACAATGCAAGAGTAGGTTGTAAAAGAAAACCCTGATTTCTTTAGGAGACCCTCTAATTTTTTATCCATAGGGTCTTTGAAAGCACAACTGTCCTCAATGGGTATAGTTGTACGCTTAGCCAGGGTAGATATAGCTCCCTCCACCTTAGGTACCGTTTGCCACAAGTCCCGAATGGTGTCCGATATGGGAAACATTTTCTTAAAAGTAGGAGGGGTAGAAAATGGTATACCTGCTCTATCCCATTCCTTCTTAATAATTTCCGAAATTCTTTTAGGAACCGAAAAACATCAGTATAAGTAGGCACTTCTAGATATTTGTCCATCTTACACAATTTCTCTGGTGGTATTATAATAGGATCACAATCATCCAGAGTCGCTAAGACCTCCCGAAGCAACAGACGGAGATGTTCAAGCTTAAATTTAAAGGACATAACATCCGAATCTGTCTAAGGTAACACATTTCCAGAGTCTGAAATTTCTCCCTCAGACAGCAATTCCCTGACCCCCAACTCAGAACACTGTTGGGGTACATCAGAAATAGCTAATAATGTATCAGAGGATTCAGTATTTACATTAATACCTGACCTACTGCGTTTACCCTGCAACACTGGTAATTTAGATAATACCTCTGTAAGGGTAGTTGACATAACGTCAGCCATCTCCTGCAGAGTAAAGGAATTAGATGCACTAGAGGTACTTGGCATTGCTTGTGTGGGCGTTAAAGGTTGTGACACTTGGGGAGAATTGGATGGCATAACCTGATTCTCTTCATATAATAAAACTCTAAAGTGAAAAATATATCAGTTTACACAAAAACACCCTCTGCATCTCGCCACAGCACTGCTGTTGCGCCTACCTGCCCCAGGGTACTTCGAAATGAATAGCCAACACTCCAAGCCAGAGACTACTGTCCAGGAGCAACCTGAGTTACTGCTTGCTGCTCCTCTGTCAGAAGGAAGTGCACATCTGAGCATGCGAAGACAAGCCCCTTATGGCCGAAGTTGGAGTAGGCCCAAACAAAACCACATGGGAAGCGGTTTATCATAAACTAAGTGGAACACAAAACATACCCCAAACACATCCCAGCAAGTCATAGCTCAATCGTTAAACTGCTTAACGATGTAAAGTCCTTATGCCTCTCCCAGAGTGTCATATCATGCCCTTATGTCAGAAATACAAAATAATAAAAGGGATTCCAGTAACACCCTTCTGTGAAACAGGCCTACTGCTTACCCTATTCCCATATAGGGAAATAAATGCCAGCCAGTTCTGATATATCAAGTCTCTTCAGAAATAAAAGGCTGCACATACCTTAATGCTGCTTGTAGCATGAAACCGGTCTCCACACTGAAGATGTCTCATGTGTTACCTTCAGAAGTCTTGTGGGAACCAGCGTGGATCTTAGTTACAACTGCTAAGATCATCAACCTCAGGGCAGAAATCTTCTTCCATAACCCCCTAAGGAAAATAGTACACACCGGTACCATTTAAAAATAAAAAAACTTCTTGATTGAAGAGAATAAAACTAGCACCTCACTTTACCTCTTCCTAGTATAACACAGGCAAAGAGAATGACTGAGGGTGGAGGGGCTATATATACAGCTCTGCTGTGGTGCTCTTTGCCACTTCCTGTTAGCAGGAGGTTAATATCCCACAAGTAAGGATGTACTCATTAGTGTAGGTTGCAAGTTAATTTTATCTATCTATCTATCTATCTATCCTCAAAATCATTATACAGAGCAGCATGTATATTATTACTATTGTTTACAACTGAGTTACCTTTGGGGAAGGGGAGTGTGTCCCTGAAACGTCACGCTTGTTCTATTAAATTACACATGTTAAAAAGACCAGAAAGTGCCTCCTTGTATCCTATGTATTTAACTGTTGGCACCCTGGCAGCTGAATGCAAGTAGACCTATCGTGGGTGCTACTATCTGATTGGATGAGTCCTTCCTTGGTTTGGATGAGCCATCGGAGAGGAGTTCTCCCACGTCCTAGCTGTCCTTCCGGGTTGTTTGATTCAGCCTAGCGGCTCTGAAGCCTCAGTTCGTTTAATATTGCACTGGATGTGCAACGTATCTTGTGAGTACCCAGCTGTATACATCACTTATCCTCCTTTTGTTCCTTACATTATTACACCATCAGGCGCCTATTGTTTTCTTGTCTCTTAAGACATTGTATCTGATTTATTGTCATCTTTTGAGAGAGCAGCCTATTGTCACACAGCGTTCTGTGAATTCCTTTGAGACCATATGCTCCAGAGACTATATAATTCATTTTTGGACTTTCTGTGAATATTCCACTGATTTATCATTTTTATTTTTCATTTTTCATTTCACATTTCATAGTTTGATTTCATAATTCATATTTTGATTTATATATATATATATATATATATATATATATATATATAGTATCTTCACTATTATTCTTAACATTATTTTCTATATAGAATTGACTGTATTTTGTTTACCATTCTACCCCCTAATATTAATATATTATAATTCATTTGGGGTATAGCAATTGGAGTTATCCTGCTGGCGCACCTCTTTTACACCGCTATAGGATTAGATTGTGATTTCTTCTACCTTTGGGGAGCCAAAAATAAAATTTCACCAGTGCCCTCTGTTGAGAATGTTCTCTACTGAGATAAATGTCAACAGTCTTCTGTCATTTAAGGTTTAAAGGACCATTAAATAAAATGTTTTGACACATTTCAAAGTTGATTCAATGTTTTCTTCCCCCTAAATCATGTGACAGCCATCAGCCATGCACAAAATGCATAAACGTATATACTGTAAACTCATTGTGGGGGCTGGTACCTCAGAAAGTGTACCAATAAAAGATTGTGCACATTTTGATAATGGAAGTGAATTGGAAAATTGTTTACAATTGTGTGTTCTATCTGAATCATGAAAGTTTAATTTTGACTTTAGTTCCTTTAATACCTGCCGGTAGTTATTATGAAGCACAATGTATAGTACTGCCACATAATGAGCTCAGTTGTAAGTGTGTAATCCACCGGTGCATAAGGGTCAATACCCATCAGTAGCAATAATAATATCATTTTGTATGTTGTGACTCAATTTCTAATGAATAACGTGCAAATGGTTGTTGACCTTTCAATATAGCAATATCAGCTGTTGCAGTATAATATATGGGCTACCTGAATCATCAGATTTTCACAAATAGCAATGTAAATAATTCTATGTATCAAGTTTATCCATTTACAGGTTAAATATCAAACTTGTAGCAAGTGTCTTTTGATATAACCAACTTATCCATATAAGGCAAATATGTTACCTGGTTTCTCAACTGTTATGTATAAGGTACGAAACAGCAACTTCCATATGGTTCATGGCTTTAGCCTCTTACAACTGGCAAATTGCTGTTGGTGTCCAGCCCATGTCAGGCGAAGTGCAATCGCCCTTTGGCTTTCTGTGTGACATCATAAGACAATTGAAAACTGCTGTGCAAGTGCATATCCTCTGGTGTGGACTAACCAAGGGGGAAGGATGACTTAAAGTCACAGAGAAGCAGCTCCTCTTGTATCTTCTACAAACAGGTGGAAAGGACACTATTGAAATAGGGACCCCTGGCATCATGTTTCAAATAGAGCATATACTTTTAAAAAACTTTCTATTTTACTTCTTCCATCAAAATTGCTTAATTCCCTTGGTATCCTTTAGTGAAGAAGCTGATTGGGGGATAACTGAACAGATCCAGTGAAACAACAAGAGGCATAAATGGGAAGCCACCAATCAGCCCCTAGCTCCCAATAGTACATTAATGCTCCTGAGCCTACTTAGGTATGCTTTTGAACAAATGATACCAAGAGAACAAAGCACATTAGATAATAGAAAAAAAAAGTTATTTACAATTGCATGCTCTATCTGAATCATAAAACGTTTATTTTCTGTGCCTTTTACAATGTTGTGCATCTAGTAGGCTTTTTTTTATTATGAGTGGTTTAATTTACTTTGATGCACACATTTTACTTTTTCTTTCAAATGTTAAAAAGCCTGTACATTTTAAGCTTGAAATCAATCCTCTCCATGTTCTGGAATATATTTAGCAACATTATTTATTACATCACTATTACAACACACATAACGTCATAAATTACATCATACATTTCTAATGGGCCCACTACCCATCTGATTTCACTGACCAAACCGGCTATTAAATCAATTTATGTTAAATTATATAAATAATTTGTGCTTTGGATATCTTAAATAACGCTTAAAAAATAAAAAAATAATATTGTTAAATATATATATATATATATATATATATATATAAAGCAAGGATTAAAGTTGAAGCTTGAATAATCAAGCAATGTCCTGGGAGGCGCTAATAGAAGGAGAGGATAATCATGCTAGAACCAAAATATGAGGTATGGTGTATCTGTATAGAGGCAGCTACAATGTGTGTATAATGTAATCAATGGAAACTCAATAGCACAAGTTCACACAGAGGAATAAAAACTAAAACTAAATTACAAATAGCCCTAAAAAGGGCTTTTTGCATGGCATTGCCCCAAAGTAACCAGCTCTATTACCAGCCCTTAAAAGGGCCTTTTGTGGGACATTGCCCCAAAGTAATCAGCTCTATTACCAGCCCTTAAAAGGGCCTTTTGCGGGGCATTGTCACAAAGTAATCAGCTCTTTTACCTGTAATCTAATCCCCCTACACCGCCGCCACCTATATTAAATATATTAACCCCTAATCTAATCCCCCTATACCACCGTCACCTATATTAAATTTATTAACCCCTAAAATACTAAAATTTCCCTACCACTTAACCTAAGTCTAACCCTACAAATAGCCCTGAAAAGGGCCTTTTGCGTGGCATTGCCCCAAAGTAACCAGCTCTATTACCAGCCCTTAAAAAGGCCTTTTGCGTGGCATTGCCCCAACGTAACCAGCTCTATTACCAGCCCTTAAAAGGGCTTTTTGCGGGGCCTTGTCACAAAGTAATCAGCTCTTTTACCTGTAACCTATTTTAACTATATTACCCTCTAATCTAATCCCCCTACACCGCCGCCACCTATAATAAATGTATTACCCCCTAAAATACTAAAAGGTCCCTACCCTAAACTAAATTAAAAATAGCCATGAAAAGGGCTTTTTGCGTGAAATTGCCCCAAAGTAACCAGCTCTATTACCAGCCCTTAAAAGGGCTTTTTGTGGGGCATTGTCACAAAGTAATCAGCTCTTTTACCTGTAATCTAATCCCCCTACACTGCCGCCACCTATATTAAAATTATTAACCCCTAATCTAATCCCCCTATACCACCGCCACCTATATTAAATATATTAACCCCTAAAATACTAAAATTTCCCTACCACTAAACCTAAGTCTAACCCTACAAATAGCCCTGAAAAGGGCCTTTTGCGTGGCATTGCCCCAAAGTAACCAGCTCTATTACCAGCCCTTAAAAGGGCTTTTTGCGGGGCATTGTCACAAAGTAATCAGCTCTTTTACCTGTAATCTAATCCCCCTACACCGCCGCCACCTATATTAAAATTATTATCCCCAATGTAATCCCCCTACACCGCCGCCATCTATATTAAAATTATTACCCCATAATGTGAGCCCCCTACCTTGCCGACACCTATTTTAACTATATTACCCTCTAATCTAATCCCCCTACACCGCCGCCACCTATAATAAATGTATTACCCCCTAAAATACTAAAATGTCCCTACCCTAAACTAAATTAAAAATAGCCCTGAAAAGGGGTTTTTGCGTTACATTGCCCCAAAGTAACCAGCTCTATTACCAGCCCTTAAAAGGGCCTTTTGCGGGGCATTGCCCCAAAGAAACCAGCTCTATTACCAGCCCTTAAAAGGGCTTTTTGTGGGGCATTCTCACAAAGTAACCAGCTCTATTACCAGCCCTTTAAAGGGCTTTTTGTGGGGCATTGTCACAAAGTAATCAGCTCTTTTACCTGTAATCTAATCCCCCTACACTGCCGCCACCTATATTAAAATTATTAACCCCTAATCTAATCACCCTATACCGCCGTCACCTATATTAAATTTATTAACCCCTAAAATACTAAAATTTCCCTACCACTAAACCTAAGTCTAACCCTACAAATAGCCCTGAAAAGGGACTTTTGCGTGGCATTGCCCCAAAGTAACCAGCTCTATTACCAGCCCTTAAAAGGGCCTTTTCCCAAAGTAACCAGCTCTATTACCAGCCCTTAAAAGGGCCATTTGCGGGGCATTGTCACAAAGTAATCAGCTCTTTTACCTGTAATCTAATCCCCCTACACCGCCGCCACCTATATTAAATATATTAACCCCTAATCTAATCCCCCTACACCGCCGCCACCTATATTAAATATATTAACCCCTAATCTGACCCCCCTACACCGCCGCCACTTATATTAACTATATTAAACCTAATTATATTAGGGTTAATATAGTTAATATAGTTATTATATTATATATATTATTAATATAGTTAATAATTAATATAGTTATTATATTATATATTAACTATATTAACCCTATCTAACTCTAACACCCCTAACTTAATTATTATTAAAATAAATCTAAATAATATTAACTAAATTATTCCTATTTAAATCTAAATACTTACCTATAAAATAAACCCTAAGATAGCTACAATATAAGTAATAATTACATTGTAGCTATTTTAGGGTTTATATTTATTTTACAGGTAACTTGGTATTTATTTTAACTAGGTACAATAGCTATTAAATAGTTAATAACTATTTAATAGCTACCTAGTTAAAATAATTACCAAATTACCTGTAAAATAAATCCTAACCTAAGTTACAAATACACCTACGCTATCTATAAATAATTAAATAAACTACAAATATCTAAACTAAAATACAATTAAATACACTAAACTAAATTACAAAAACAAACAAACACTAAATTACAAAAAAAAAAATAGATGACAAGAATTTTAAGCTAATTACACCTAATCTAAGCCCCCTAATAAAATAACAAAGCCCCCCAAAATAAAAAAAATTCCCTACCCTAATCTAAATTACAAAAAGTAATCAGCTCTATTACCAGCCCTTAAAAGGGCCTTTTGTGGGGCATTGCCCCAAAGTAATCAGCTCTTTTACCTGTAAACCCCCCCCCATTACAACCCACCACCCACATACCCCTACTCTAACCCACCCAATCTAACCCCCAAGTGCTCCTTACCTGTCCTGAAGACCGGCGGAGAAGGTCCTGTTCCAGGCGGAGAAGTCTTCTTCCAGGCGGCGACCTCTTCTTCTTCCAGGATCCAGCCGGCGCGGAGCAGAGGAGTTGAACACCGATGACCGCGGAGCTGAAGACCGTCCATCTGGAACTGAAGACCGGAGCCGGAGCATGGAGGATCCTCTTCATACAATCGATGCCGTACACTGAATAGGAATTCAAGGTACACGATTAAAAATGGCGTCCCTTGAATTCCTATTGGCTGATTTAAGCCTTCAAATTCAAATCAGCCAATCGGATGCGAGCTACTTTAATTCTATTGGCTGATTTGAATAGCCAATAGAATAAGAGCTACTGGGCACTGGATATCAGACGCCGGCTCTCTTAAACTTGCTATGTGAGTACGGGTATATTTTTGACATTTTAGTTGTGATATTACTCTAAAAGAACTTTTCGTCCATAGGAGCACAGTGTTATCTGTTAAAGACTCCGGACGGTATCACAAGAACTTTTGCATATTCGTGCTGAGACATATGGGACTTCCACTCGTCATATAACAGGACTGTCTCTATCTAATACAGCCTCAAACACGGGTAGCTAGGATCCATAGCGCCTCCCTGTGGCTGTCTTTGGACTGTTAAACTGACAATTTCTGGGAAGATCAATTTATGTTAACATACTGACAAGATATATTGTATATTTTCAGGAATCTGTTATCAGCACAACTTTGTGTGTTTATTTTTATATTTATTTTTATGCTTATACTGTTTATATGGTACTAAGTCGACCTAGAATAACGTTTTTATGTATTAAAACTGTACATTTTATCTGTTTAGTTTAACAGTGTTTTCATTTGCATCATTTATCTATATATTGTGATCTGATTAAATGTTTTTTTATATTATAACCGGCACCTGCATTTATCTTTATTATTGGTCAGCTTATTATATATTTATTCTTGGGGTTACACTTGTATCTTCTTTTGTGGTTCATCTTCTGCGTTTGTGAGATACAGGTAATATATACCCTGTCTTGTTATTTGTTTCTATATATTTGTTTTTATATACTCTTTAGCTCTTTTGAGCGCTCCTTAGTATATATATTTTACTTCGTGACAATGCCCCGCAAAAGGCCCTTTTAAGGGCTGTAATAGAGCTGGTTACTTTGGGGCAATGCCCCGCAAAAGGCACTTTTAAGGGCTGGTAATAGAGCTGGTTACTTTGGGGCAATGCCACGCAAAAGGCCCTTTTCAGGGCTATTTGTAGGGTTAGACTTAGGTTTAGTGGTAGGGAAATTTTAGTATTTTAGGGTTTAATAAATTTAATATAGGTGGCGGCGGTATAGGGGGATTAGATTAGGGGTTAATAATTTTAATATAGGTGGCGGCGGTGTAAGGGGGTCAGATTAGGGGGTAGTACATGTAATATAAGTGGCGGCGGTATAAGGGGCTCACATTAGGGGTTAATATAGTTTAAATAGGTGGCGGCGGTGTAGGGGGATCATATTAGGGGTAATATAGTTTAAATAGGTGGCGGCGGTGTAGGGGGATCATATTAGGGGTTAATATAGTTTAAATAGGTGGCGGCGGTGTAGGGGGATCATATTAGGGGTTAATATAGTTTAAATAGGTGGCGGCGGTGTAGGGGAATCATATTAGGGGGTAATATAGTTTAAATAGGTGGCGGCGGTGTAGGGGGATCATATTAGGGGGTAATATAGGTAATGTAGGTGGCGGCGGGGTAGGGGGCTCACATTAGGGGGTAAAACATTTAATGTAACTGGCGGCGGTTTAGGGGGGTCCGATTAGGGGGTAAGACATATGTAGCTGGCGGCGGGATCCAGGAGCGGCAGTTTAGGGGTTAATATATTTATTATTAGGCGTGAGAGGGGGGATTCTGGATAGAGGGGTATACATGTCGGGCTATGTTTGGGAGGCGTGTTAGACAGTAACGGGTGATTTTATAACTTAGTCAGTTTTTTTATGCGGTGGCAGTTTCTAAAGTGCCGTAAGTCACTGGCGACTCCAGAAATTTGTACTTACGCAGATTTCTGGACATCGCTAGTTTGTCAGACTTATGGCACTTTAGCATCTGACGGCGCCGTATATAAGATAGCTCGAGTTGCGAGCTGAAACTACGGGGCGGCGCAGGTTTCCACGCTTGCGCCGAAACCTGCGCCGTATATCGGATCGCGCCCCAGATGTTTCAGAACTACATTTCGCATGATGCTCGACTAATCATCATGGGAAATGTAGTTCTGAAACATCTGGAGTGCCAAAGTTTGCCATCACTGATCTATGAAGGAAAAATAGTCCAGGGAACTAAAATTAAGGGAATATGGTATGGACAAACTGTATGTCTAAAATGTATCAGATTTTTTTTTCTTTGTTTAATTATTTTTGTAATACATGATACAATAGACATGTATATGTCAGACTCACTGGAGTATTACAAAGCTTTTGTCAAATGGGCTAAAAGAGAAAAACGACAAAAAGAAAATAGTGCTCACATCACAAAGTTTAAGTTGTATTCACATAAGTTAAAAATGTGTCCTTTGGTGTAAATCTGTGAACGTGCTGGTTATGACATGGTTTCACATTAACTAGAAGTCTATCAACGTGGTGATATATGGTCATAATAACGGGAGGGGGGAGGGTCAGGTTAACATGCTGCTAATAGAGAAGGAAAAAATTAAGACGATGAAGGGTTAGATGGAGGAGAGATGCTTGTGAAGAAGAGGGATGGGGAAGAAGGGTTTTTCCTGGGTCCCGAGGCAGAAGACTCCCACATATCTAGTAAGTATATTGTGCTGTTTTAGGGTATGTGTACTAGGTTTGGGAGATGTGTTAGAACTTGGTGTCTAAAAAGAATGCTAACTTGTTACGTTTGAGGTATCCATATTCTTCTAAGCTAAAAAGCTCTGTCACTCTGTCTATCCACATAGACGTAGTGGGGATATTTGGAGTTTTCCAAGAATGAGCTACCAATGATCTAGCACCATTGAGTCCAATTTACTTAATTTGACTCAATGGGGAGATCATTTAACAATAAAATACTGTGGGTTAGCTTGAAATTTTATGTGAGAGCTGAATGAAAGTGGAGGTCTATTAAGTTCCATAAAGGTTGAATTTTGTTACAGTGCCACCACATGTGCAGTAGATTGCCACACTCTCCGCACCCCCTCCAACATTTACAGGATGTAAAAGGGTGGATAGTGTTCAATCTTGATGGGGTGAGATACCAATGGTGTAGGATTTTATAATTTAATTAAAGGATCTTTGGTGATGAGGATTTTTTGGTTAATTGAAAAATTATTTCCAAGTCCTTCTATTCTGTTTAAATGCCTAAGTCATTTTTCCATTTTGCTACAAAAGTTGGTAAGTGTGTTTTAAGATTGGTCAGGAGGAGTTTACGGGAGAGAGATAAGGGGCTCTGTACTGTTGTACCCTGGTCACATAAACTTTCAAAGGGTGTGAGCTATCTCAGAAAATCTGTTTTGTATGGCGGGGCCAGCCTGTAATTCTTCCATCTGCTAAATCTGCAAGTTTATGTCTGTCTAAGAGTTTACCTCCTTCTATAAATCTGGTTAGGGGGGATTATGTAGTCCTATTCAGTTAATCTTCTAACCCCTTTGTCCAGACCTCCCACCATTTTGGTATTTAGCACTATAGGGAATAATGGTGATCTATTTGTTGATATGTGTGGTTTAGAAGATACTATTGAGTCCCAACTTTTGAACAAATGTTTGTGAATGTCAAGTTGTTGTAATTGTGGAGGTCGAAGTTCACTTGGAACTCTGCATAAGGCAATTACAGATAGAACTCTGAAGATATGGGAATCTATTGATACCCATGCTTTACAATGTCCGGCCCCATGCCAATCTAGCACTCTTTGAAGAGTCACTACATTGGGTCTGTTGAGAGTATCTCTGCTTACTCTGGGTTTGCATTTCCCCCATACAAAGGAATTTATGTGGCATTTTAGGCATTTTTGAACCAGTTAGGTAAGTGGATTGGTAGGGGCTGTAGAACAAATAAAATTCTAGGGAGGGTTGTCATTTTTATAGATTGAATTCGACCCCATTAGGTGAGGGGTTTACTGGCTGTAAGGTCTCTCTGAGTATAATTTAATAGAGTGTTGTAGTTTTTCTCAAAAAATGTTGAATATCCCTTTGAAAATCCCTCATGAGATATTGTTTAATGTGCATAAGAGTGTATGTAAAATATTTTCATTATCTCCATAGTAAAACTTTTCTCTATACATATACAGTAAATCCATGTTTATCTATGTATGTGTGTGTATGTCAATGTAAAATCCCTGTGTCTGCTTTTTTTTTTTTTTTTTTTTTAAATACCCGAGATCTTGTATCTTTGAGCCCTTATAACTTTTGTTTGCAATACTTTTTTAAAAATAATTTTTATTAGACAGTGTTAATATGAGTGTAACTGTGCTTTTATTCTGGAAGTGCTTCGTGAATTTTTTTGTTGCGCAAAACTATTAACTACAGCTCTTCGAGCATGGAAAGGATTGTTGCATAAAAGGCGAATGTGCGTGCAAATGTGATTTTTAAAAACATGCTGCGCTATGGAAATTGATTGCAAAAAGACCATATTGTGTGCAGAAACGTCATAACGAGCGACTTGTAATTTTGCCCAATGTATTTTGTGAGTGTAAATGCCACTTCTATAAAAAAAAATTACGTTGTAAAATGTTTATTGAATTTTGTAACATTTAAAAATGAGACAAATGTATAATGTTTGCAAGAGGTGATACATAAAATAATAATACATTAAAATAAGAGCAAAAAAAGAAATAAAAGAACAAACAATAGGGAAGATAAGATATGCCATGTAAGCCCAATCCTTTAAATGTCTCTATTTGAATGAGTGGTCACTAATATTCACAGATCATCATAAAACCCCATTCCACCAGAATTCTATGTTTAGGAGGAAATCTAACTTATATATACAACTGAAAAACATAATTCATGTAAGAACTTACCTGATAAATTAATTTCTTTCATATTGGCAAGAGTCCATGAGCTAGTGTCGTATGGTATATACAATCCTACCAAGAGGGGCAAAGTTTCCCAAACCTCAAAATGCCTATAAATATACCTCTCACCACACCCACAATTCAGTTTAACGAATAGCCAGGTAATAAGGTGATAAAGAAAGGAGTAAAAAGCATCAACAAAGGAATTTGGAAATAATTGTGCTTTATACAAAAAATCATAACCACCATAAAAAGGGTGGGCCTCATGGACTCTTGCCAATATGAAAGAAATTAATTTATCAGTTAAGTTCTTACATAAATTATGTTTTCTTTCATGTAATTGGCAAGAGTCCATGAGCTAGTGACGTATGGGATAGCAATAGCCAGGATGTGGAACTCCACGCAAGAGTCACTAGAGAGGGAAGGATAAAATAAAAACAGACATTTTCCGCTGAAAAAAAATAATCCACAACCCAAAATATAAGTTTTATTCTCATAAATGAAAAGTAAAACTTAAATCATAAGCAGAAGAATCAAACTGAAACAGCTGCCTGAAGAACTTTTCTACCAAAAACTGCTTCCAAAGAAGCAAATACATCAAAACGGTAGAATTTAGTAAATGTATGCAAAGAAGACCAAGTTGCTGCTTTGCAAATCTGATCAACTGAAGCTTCATTCTTAAAAGCCCACGAACTGGAGACTGATCTAGTAGAATGAGCTGTAATTCTCTGAGGCGGGGCTTGAATAAGCTTGAATAATCAAAAGTTTTAACCACAAAGCCAAGGAAACAGCAGAAGCCTTCTGACCTTTCCTAGAACCAGAAAAGATAACAAATAGACTAGAAGTCTTCCTGAAATCTTTAGTAGCTTCAACATAATATTTCAGAGCTCTCACCACATCCAAAGAATGTAAAGATCTCTCCCAAGAATTCTTAGGATTAGGACACAAGGAAGGGACAACAATTTCTCTAATGTTGTTAGAATTCACAACTTTAGGTAAGAATTTAAATGAAGTCCGCAAAACTGCCTTATCCTGATGAAATATCAGAAAAGTAGAATCACAAGAGAAAGCAGATAATTCAGAAACTCTTCTAGCAGAAGAGATGGCCAAAAGAAACAACACTTTCCATGAAAGTATTTTACTGTCCAAAGAATGCATAGGCTCAAATGGAGGAGCCTGTAAAGCCTTCAAAACCAAATTAAGACTCCAAGGAGGAGAGATTGTTTTAATAACAGGCTTGATACAAACCAAAGCCTGAACAAAACAGAGAATGTCAGGAAGCTTAGCAATCTTTCTGTGAAATAAAACATCAGAACAAGATCCGCATACCAGAACCTGTGAGGCCATGCTGGAGCCACCAGCAACACAAACGATTGCCACATGATGATTTTGGAGATCACTCTTGGAAGAAGAACTAGAGGCGGGAAAATATAAGCAGGTTGATAACACCAAGGAGGTGTCAATGCATCCACTGCTTCCGCCTGAAGATCCATGGACCTGGACAGGTACCTGGGAAGTTTCTTGTTTAGATGAGAAGCCATCAGATCTATTTGTGGAAGACCCCACATCTGAACAACCTGAGAAAACACATCTGGATGGAGGGACCACTTCCCTGGATGTAAAGTCTGATGGCTGAGATAATCTGCTTCCCAATTGTCTATACCTGGGATATGAACTGCAGAGATTAGACAGGAGCTGGATTCAGCCCAAGCAAGTATCCGGGATACTTCCTTCATAGCTTGGGCACTGATGATTGACATATGCCACAGTAGTGATATTGTCTGTCTGAAAACAAATGAATGGTTCTCTCTTCAACAGAGGCCATATCTGAAGAGCCCTGAAAATCACACAGAGTTCCAAAATATTGATTGGTACTCTCGCCTCTTGAGATTTCCAAACCCCGTGTGCTGTCAGAGATCCCCAAACAGCTCCTCAACCTGAAAGACTCGCATCTGTTGTGATCACAGTCCAGGTTGGATGAACAAAAGAGGCCCCTAGAACTATATGATGGTGATCTAACCACCAAGTTAGAGATAGTCGAACATTGGGATTTAAGGATATTAATTGTGATATCCTTGTATAATCCCTGCACCATTGGTTCAGCATACAAAGCTGGAGAGGTCTCATATGAAAACGAGCAAAGGGGATTGCGTCTGATGCTGCAGTCATGAGACCTAAAACTTCCATGCACATAGCTACTGAAGGGAATGACTGAGACTGAAGGTTCTGACAGGCTGAAACCAATTTAAAACATCTCTTGTCTGTTAGAGACAGAGTCATGGACACTGAATCTATCTGGAAACCTAAAAAGGTGACCCTTGTCTGAGGAATCAAAGAACTTTTTGGTAAATTGATCCTCCAACCATGTTTTCGAAGAAACAACACTAGTTGATCTGTGTGAAATTCTGCAAAATGTAGAATACTAAGATATCGTCCATATAAGGAAACACTGCAATACCCCGCTCTCTGATTACAGAGAGTAAGGAACCGAGAACCTTTGAAAATATTCTTGGAGCTGTCGCCTGGCCAAAAGGAAAAGCAACAAATTGGTAATGCTTGTCTATAAAAGAGAATCTCAGAAACTGATAAAGATCTGGATGAATCGGAATATTAAGATATGCATCCTGTAAGTCTATTGTGGACATATAATGCCCTTGCTGAGCAAAAGGAAGAATAGTCCTTATAGTCACTATCTTGAAAGTTGGTACTCTTACATAACGATTCAACATTTTTAGATCCAGAACTGGTCTGAATGAATTTTCTTTCTTTGGGACAATGAATAGATTTGAATAAAACCCCAAACCCTGTTCCTGATATGGAACCGGCATGATTACCCCTGAAAGTTCTAGGTCTGAAACACACTTCAGGAAAGCCTGAGCCTTTACTGGATTTGCTGGGATGCGTGAGAGAAAATATCTTCTCACTGGAGGTCTTACTCTGAATCCTATTCGATACCCCTGAGAAACAACACTCAGAATCCATTGGTTTCGGACAGAATTTGTCCAAACATCCTTGAAAAATCTTAATCTGTCCCCTACCAGCTGGGCTGGAATGAGGGCTGCACCTTCATGCGGACTTGGGGGCTGGCTTTGGTTTCTTAAATGACTCTGATTTATTCCAATTTGAAGAAGGTTTCCAATTGGAAACAGATTCCTTGGTGGAAGGATTAGGTTTCTGTTCCTTAATTTGTTGAAATGAACGAAAGTGGTTAGAAGCTTTAGATTTACCCTTAGGTCTTTTATCCTGAGGCAAAAAATTCCCTACCCCCCCAGTTGAAATAATCGAATCCAACTGAGAACCAAATAACTTATTACCTTGGAAAGACAGAGATAGCAATCTAGACTTAGAAGTCATGTCAGCATTCCAAGATTTAAGTCACAAAGCTCTTCTAGCTAAAATAGCTAAAGACATAGATTTAACATCAATTTTGATAATATAAAAAATGGCATCACAAATAAAATGATTAGCATGTTGAAGCAAGCGAACAATGCTAGACAAATCGGAATCCAATTCTTGTTGCGCTAAATGTTCCAACCAAAAAGTTGATGCAGCTGCAACATCAGCCAAAGTAATTGCAAGCCTGAGAAGATGACCAGAATATAAATAGGCTTTCCTTAGATAAGATTCAAGTTTCTTATCTAAAGGATCTTTAAAAGAAGTACTATCTTCCATAGGAATAGTAGTACGTTTAGCAAGAGTAGAGATAGCCCCATCAACTTTGGGGATCTTTTCCCAAAACTCAAATGTAACTGCTCGCAAAGGATACAATTTTTTAAACCTTGAAGAAGGAATAAAAGATGTACCAGGCCTATTCCATTTCTTAGAAATCATATCAGAAATAGCATCAGGAACTGGAAAAACTTCTGGAGTAACCACAGGAGGTTTATAAACAGAATTTAAACATCTACTAGTTTTAATATCAAGAGGACTAGTTTCCTCAATATCCAATGTAATCAACACTTTGTTTAACAAAGAACGAATGTACTCTATTTTAAATAAATAAGTAGATTTGTCAGTGTCAATATCTGAGGAAGGATCTTATGAATCAGATAGATCCTTATCAGAGGAGGATAATTCATTATATTGTCGGTCATTTGAAATTTCATCAACTTTATGAGAAGTTTTAAAAGACCTTTTACGTTTATTAGAAGGCGGGATGGCAGACAGAGCCTTCTAAATAGAATCAGCAATAAAATCTTTGAAATTCACAGGTACATCTTGTGCATTAGATGTTGAAGGAACAACAACAGCCAATGCACTATTACTGATGGACACATTCTCTGCATGTAAAAGTTTATCATGACAACTATTACAAACCACAGCTGGAGAAATAATCTCCACAAGTTTACAACAAATGCACTTAGCTTTGTAGAACTGTTATCATGCAGCAGGGTTCCAACAGTGATTTCTGAGACAGGATCAGATTGAGACATCTTGCAAATGTAAGAGAAAAAAACAACATGTAAAGCAAAATTATCAATTTCCTTATATGGCAGTTTCAGGAATGGGAAAAAATGCAAACAGCATAGCCCTCTGATAGAGAAAAAAGGCAAGAAGCATATAGGAATGGGGTTTTAAAAATTAAAAATTTTGGCGCCAAGTATGACGCACAACACAAACAGAAATTTTTTTGGGGCGCTAACATCCGGAAATGACACACTCGCGTCATTGAAGACGCAACCTTGTGAAAAGACTCGGCGTCGACTAAGACGCCGGAAATGACAAATTTGCGTCATCAAATGTAACTTTGCGCCACAAATTACGCAATATACTTTGGCATTTTGCGCCCTTGCGAGCCTAATTCTGCCCACAAATTTAAAATGACAGTCAATTGAAAAAAGACTATACTCCAGGTAAGAAATAAATTTATCCTAAAAAATGCATTTCCCAGATATGAACCTGACAGTCTGCAAAATGAAAAAACTGAAACCTGAATCATGGCAAATATAAGTACAATACATATATTTAGAACTTTATATAAATACATAAATTGCCAAACCATATCTGAGAGTATCTTAAGTAATGAAAACATACTGACCAAAAGACACCCATCCACATATAGCAGATAGCCAAACCAGTACTGAAACAGTTATCAGTAGAGGTAATGGTATATGAGAGTATATCGTTGATCTGAAAAGGGAGGTAGGAGATGAATCTCTATGACCGATAACAGAGAACCTATGAAATAGATCTCCCGTGAGGAAAACCATTGCATTCAATAGGTGATACTCCCTTCACATCCCTCTGACATTCACTGTACTCTGAGATGAATCAGGCTTCAAAATGCTGAGAAGCGCATATCAACGTAGAAATCTTAGCACAAACTTACTTCACCACCTCCATAGGAGGCAAAGTTTGTAAAAACTGAATTGTGGGTGTGGTGAGGGGCATATTTATAGGCATTTTGAGGTTTGGGAAACTTTGCCCCTCCTGGTAGGATTGTATATCCCATACGTCACTAGCTCATGGACTCTTGCCAATTACATGAAAGAAATATATATATATATATATATATATATATATATATATATATATATATATATATATATATATATATATATATATATATATATATAATCCTTACCAGCCCCTTTGGTTCACAGTGCCTTTCCCCAGGGAGTAGAAAAAAAAACATATTATTTGACAAGGAGTTGCAAATATATTCTCCTTTTATTAAGCACCTGCATTTGTTTGCAGCTGCTGCAAAAGACACAGAAACATGCAGGACAAACCCATTTGCTGAACAGGTTCCTATTTCGAAGTGGAAAACAGGAAAGCATTTTTTAACACTATTTTCAATAACTCAAGTAATGAATATGATCAGCCAGCAGACATAAAAACTAAATTTACAGCTTCAGAAAAAATGCTATCCACTGACCTCAGGCTGATGTGGGATATTGTTACTTTTGAACACTATTTAGAATCTAACAGAATCCTTAGAGGACTACGGTTCCATAAGTTTCCCACCTACCAGTTTGAGATCCAGGATTTAATAGAAGAATGGAATGATGCATTATCCACCTGTTCTAAAACACTTATCAATATCCTCATAAAAGAGAAACAACAAAGAAGGGACAAATTAAAAGACCAAATACACTTGGATAAAATGTCCCTAAAAGCATTAAAAACCAATGACTCATACACCACCCTAAAGGGACAGATGAAAGAACACATTAAGAAATTGGACACAGAATTAGCTGAGTTCAAGAGAAATAAGTTTGATCGGGATAGAAAGGACTATGAAAGTCTACTTCTGGCCCCAATATGGAAATATAAGATTTAGACGCCATTCAGGTCCTGGAAAAGAAACCAACAAACACATCCCAAAATCAATATTAAAGAACCAAAAAGCTAAAAAAGAAAAAGAAAGTTTCCTTTTCATCCACAGACATGGATTCTTCTGATCCAGAGCCTGCCTCCCAAGGGACCTCAGACTTGGATAGTGGCTCTGCAGCTTCATCTTCAGCTGATGATTCAGGTAAAGAAAAACAAGAATTGCTTCACCAAATACATCTCAATCGAGTGTCCCTTTAGGTGTAGGACGAGGAGGTCCCAAAGGGGAAAGAAAATACTCCAAGAAAACCAAGAAATAACGCGTAACAGCTTTAACATCGTCAATTATCAGATTATAACCTCCCAAAGCAAGAAATCACACTTTTGTCTAAAGGACTTGGATTTGCTCCCACCAATAAAATTTCCATATTCGAGACTATAATAGATGTCATTAAATTTGTTTGGAAATTGACATTGAGAAAGTATTTTAACACTGATCAACCAAATTTGGAACAGGAAAATTCTAGCGGAGACCAGCATTCAATCGAACCCATTCCAGTTGAGGAACAAAAAGAATTATAGGACTTCACAGATTACTGTGCCTTGGAGGTGATGAGACATCTTTCAGAGAGTAGGGACCCAATTCATGTTCCTGGAACTCACTCAATTAATCCTCCTATAATAAAAAAAATAAGGATTTTTATCCAATAAAAATTAGAGAGCCTTACATAAACGCATTTCAAACAAGTGTTGAAAAAGATTTGATAAAGTAAGCTTCTGAATTAGAATCAAACACTCTCCTGTCAGAAATAATTTATCCAAAAAGGAGTAAACTGCCTTAAAATAATAATATAGTAATTAGAAATGCAGACAAGGGAGGCTTGATTGTCCGTCTTAATAAATCTAATTACATTGCTGAAGCAAACAGGCAGTTATCAGACACTGTAACCTATCGAATTCTTCCTATAAATCCCACTACAAAATTTAAAAAAGATCTTGGTGCCCTGTTGAAAGAAGGACAAGCATTGGGTATATTGCAATGTAGAGAAGTGGAACTTTTGGCTCCAACATCACCTGTAACCCCCATCTTTCACCATGTACCCAAAATCCACAAGGATCCAAAATCTCCCCCTGGTAGAACCATCATCTCGGGCATAGGCTCCCTTTTGGAGCCTGTGTCCGAGTGGATGGATTCTATTCTCCAGCCTCTAGTCCTTAACTTATACAGTTACCTTAGGGACTCCAACCATTTATTGGAAAACCTTAAAAGAATAAAATGGAAAGAAACAATCTGTTAGGCGGTGATTGATTTTGAGTCCCTATACTCATGCATTCCCCATCACTTGGGAATAAGAGCTGTGAGGTGGTTTCTGGACAGGGACACATCTTACCTTGAAGAGGAGAAAATTTCTATGTGAATGTCTGGAGTTCCTGCTGACCCACAACTATTTTTTGCTTGACAATGTTTTTTATTTACAACTATGCGGTACAGCAATGGGGCAAAATTTCCTCCCTCTTATGCTAATTTATTTGTGGGTTGGTGGGAACTACAGTACATTTTCAGTGATCACAATCCATTTCTTCAGAATATAGTCTTGTATAATCGTTTCATAGACAATATGGTATTTATTCTGGATATTAAGTAGGGTAAAAACATTACTATAACAGATTTCCTGAATTATCTTAGTGACAACAGTGCTCAATTACGATTTACTGGTGAAATGAACACCTATAAAATTAACTTCCTGGTCCTCACACTGGAAAGTGTGGTACACATAGGTGACATAATATCTAGCACATACCGCAAAACCAACATCGGGTAACACAATTCTACACACAAAATCAGCACACCCACATCATCTCTTAAACTCTATACCCAGGAGTCAGTTCCTTAGATTAAGGAGGAACACTAACTGTGATCAAATCTAGCATACACAATCTGAAGAATTGAAAAACTTGACCCCTGCATGTCAATGCCGTTTTTAAATTATCATTAATAAAATATATTTTTTAACTTTCTACCCCGAGTGCTGAGGAAACCTTTTTTCTCAAAATCTAACTTACGTCTTGACATAGCGAAACTTCTCTAGTTTAAGCATGCCTGTCACATAATACTTCCAGGTAATAACAGAGGGACATGTCTTTTTCCAATGCTAGGGAGTAAGATGTTTGGTACAATTTGTTATCATTTTAAATAAAGCTCATTTGTATTTACAAGAAATCGGAGGTGGGTAGTTTAAAAGAAAGATTAACTGGGATTTCTCTATTGAGCAGCCAAGGGTGTGTTCTGTAGAAATGATCACCTGGGCCCAATAGGGCTTTATCACCTCACATTAGCACCAAATGTGGCAAATAAAGTCCTCTCCACCACGCTCCCTCCAATAATTTCTTAAAGATGAAGGCCAAATAGAACAGAGGCAGGTAGGGGTGAGGTATCTTCTTATTAAAGAGACAGTCTACACCATTGTTATTGTTTAAAAAGATAGATAATGCCTTTACTACCCATACCCCAGCTTTGCACAACCAACATTGCTATATTTATATACTTTATAACATTTAAACCTCTAATTTTCTGCCTGTTTCTAAGCCACTACAGACAGCCTCTTATCACATGCTTTTTTATTCGCTTTTCACAGCAGGAGACTGCTAGTTCATGTGGGCCATATAGATAACAGTGTGCTCACGCCCGTGGGTTGTGGATGACACTGCACTAATTGGCTAAAATGCAAATCAATAGATAATAAATAAATAGCCATGTGATCAGGGGACTGTCAAAAGAGGCTTAGAAACAAGCTAATCACAGAGGTTAAAAGTATGTTAATAAAACATTGTTGGTTGTGCAAAAGTGTGGAATGGGTAATAAAGGGATTATCTATCTTTTTAAACAATACAAAATTTGAGATGACTATCCCTTTAACAATTTGTAATTAGTTTCCAACAAAGCATTGAAATTAATTACTTTATCCATTGGTTAGTGGTGCGGAATCTGTTGGCGCTTTACAAATAAACGATAATAATAATAATTGGTCCGTGGAAATCGGTTGGTTCAGATATGTCCCTCAGGAGGAAATATAGGATGGAAGATATTAGTCCCATAGGTAAAAAACATTTTATAAGAGAGAGGAAGAGATTGTGCCCCTAGTCTGTGGATGTACTGAACACAAAACATTTAATAGGGTTTGTAGTCTTATTATCACATTCCTCCTGTTGGGTGAGTAAAAATGTAGCGACGTCATTGAAAATATAACAGCCAAGAAGTAAGGGGGGGGGGGGATTAATCTTTAATTTAAGATGAAAAGAGAAAAGTAGGAGAAGTGCAACACATGATCTATTTGTAGAGTTAAAACAAATTTATTTGAAGCCCCAAACGCATACGGTGGCTACTCTCAAGATGTGAGATAAAAGCAAGATCAGCAATAATTAGCCAGAGTGGAAAGAGCGGTTACATGTGCAGGATCACTCACAAACAGCTGCTATTACAAAGTGTAGCACTAATATCACTTGTAGCAAGCAATATTTAGTGCTCCACTTGTAATCTAGCCCAAAATATTTATTTCATGATTCAGATAGAGCATGCAATTTTGTGTTTTTTGGTATCTTTTGTTGAAAAGCAGGAATGTTAGTTCAGGAGCATGAAAGTGTATGGAGCACTATGTGGCAGCACTATTTCCTGCCATGTAGTGCTCCAGACACCTACCTAGGTATCTAATCAACAAAGAATACCATGGGGAAGAAGCAAATTTGATAATAAAAGTACATTTTAAACTTTTTAAAATTTGTTTGCTCTGTCTGAATTATATTGTTTTAGGTCTCATATCCCTTTAAGAGCTCAGAACATTTGATAATGAGTAGTTTTTCCTTTAATACGTAGACTTTTTTTTAAACAGGGGTAGATATTATTATTATTAATTTGTAGAGCGAGTAGATATATGTTTTGTTACCCAATAGGGGGGTTAATGGAATGGGAGTAGCAGACAAGTTTGTCCCAAGCAGACACTGCTTAGGCCATTTTCTGCAGCTCCAGGGTGGTAATTTAACTTTGTGTATAATCACTTTGCAGAGGTTAAGCATTTCTTGGAAGGTATAATAAAAATGCAGGGCATGTAAATGTATCCTGCCCATGGATTCATGTTTTGTAAAGAAATAAACTTTTTTCTTTCCTAAGATATGGTGAGTCCACGACGTCCACAATTACTGTTGGGAATATCACTCCTGGCCAGCAGGAGGAGTCAAAGAGCAACACAGCAAAGCTGTTAAGTATAATTTCCCTTCCCATAAACCCCAGTCATTCTCTTTGCCTTGGTTCATGGAAGAGGTGAAGTTTTTGGTGTCTGAAGATAATTGGATTTTTATTTCTTCAAGCAAGATTTTAACTAGTATAGAAAGCCAGAGTAGGTTTACTCTGTTCTTTCCCCTTTTCAAGGATCGGGTCTAGCCGTAGTCCACGTTAATCTCTTCAGTAGGGTAGTGGTGGCTTTAAAGCAGTTAAGAATTTGTAAGGTGGGCCTTGCTGCATTTTCCTAACATGTTTGCTACCCATGGTATAGAAAGCCAGAGTAGGTTTACTCTGTTCTTTCTTTTTTTCACAGGTCTCTGTGAGGAGTGGCGTTTTCTCACACCATGTAGGCTGTCCTCCTGCCGGACAGTTAGATGCAGGTAAGTGCTTGGTCTTCTATGTATTGGGGACTTGCACTGTTGAAAGAATTAGACTGCAATTTTATATCTGGGACATCTATATATCCTTGGGTAGGATATTTTAGGCAGGACACAGGCACTATTGGTGACAAGAGACTACGGGATAAAACTTTTTGTATAAAGTTTTACACTGACTATTGGCTCATATTATGGCTGCAAGAAACAGTTCAGAGACACATTAGGGGTTACTGATTCCTCTAATTTATTATTTAGCCCTTGTTGTTTATGATTCTTTGGGCATTGATGAATAGTTGTATCAGCTTTCATGCTGATTTTCTAGGATGCTGAAAATCTATGTTTTAATTTTGTCAGCGGTTTTCACTGAGTTAACGATCTTTTTTTTTTTTTACGTCGGTATTGATGAGAGAAATGGGTCGATAATTAGCGCAAAGGGTAGGATCTTTATTGGGTTTGGGAATGGTAATGATGGAGGCCTCAAGGAATTCCTTGTCGAATTTCCCCGTGGACATAGCCTTGTTGAAAAATCTGGTAAGCATAGGGGCGAGTTCTGTTAAGTATGTCTTGTAGAAGATGGCCGTGAAGCCATCAGGTCCAGGGGCTTTAAGAGATTTTAGTTTTTTAATAACCAATTTAACCTCCTGATTAGTAATCGGGGAGTCAATGCTCTCTTTATGAGAATTATCTAGGGTGGGAAGCTCAAGGGAGCGAAGGAAGGAATCTATGTTTTCTGAGGGGGCTTTCCCGTGCGTCGCGGTAGTGCCTATATTATAAAGTTCAGAATAGAACTTATGAAACTG
This sequence comes from Bombina bombina, assembly GCF_027579735.1. Taxonomy (NCBI): domain Eukaryota; kingdom Metazoa; phylum Chordata; class Amphibia; order Anura; family Bombinatoridae; genus Bombina; species Bombina bombina. The sequence goes on from NC_069503.1 coordinate 349,312,379, forward strand.
TTGGCCAATCTGGGAAGGAAGTCGGAACGAACAGCCATCCTGTTTGATTTCATGGATACGAGTGGCACCTGCACGCTGCCTGATTTTATTGGCTAGTAAAGAATCTGCTTTATTGCCCTTGGAGTAAAGAAGGTGTTTCAGACGGAGGAGATTAGATAGTGTTTTACGAAATTCTAATTGGCATATGTGCCGTCTAAGGTCTTCCACCTCAAATTTGTGGGCTACTGAGTCCGAGATCCGCCGTTGGGTTTCAAGCACCCGCAGTCTGCTATGTGCTTGGGACAGGGAAAGGCCTGCTTGTCTCCTGAGATGAGCTTGCTTACGAATGAAAAGGCCTCGTAGAGTAGCCTTAAATGCCCCCCAGATGATATTCTCACTAACTTCTGGGGTGTCATTGGTCTGGAGGGTGAAGCAAATCTCTTTCCTGGTCTCTTCTCTAAATGGGACATCCGAGAGGAGATGGTGTGGCAGCCTCCATGGGGCTCTGGTTTTAGTGGTGTGACTAGAGGCAATATCTAAGGTGATAAGGTCATGGTCGGACCATGGGGTAAGGTGAATATTCACGGAGCGGACCAGATCTAGGTCAGTAGGTTGGCAAAAAAAGTAGTCCAGCCTAGAGTGTGTAGAATGAGGGTGGGAGAAGTGGGTGAAATCTTTGTCTAGAGGATGCATGGACCTCCAAATGTCAAAGTACGCGAACTGGCAGATAAGTTCCCGGAACCTACGACTGGTAGGGTCGTGGTTGGAGGGGAGTCTCTTAGAGGGGCCTGTTTTCTTATCCATCTTCTCATCCCATACCATGTTCAGGTCACCAGCGAGGATAACTCTGCCTTGTTTGACCTTCTCCACGTGCAGGAGGACTTTCCTGAGGTATCTGGGTTGAAGTGAGTTTGGGAGATAGACCGAAACAAGGGTATATGTGACATGATCTAAATTACAAATAAGGATGAGATATCTAGCCTGAGGGTCTCTGAATATAAAGAGGGGCTCGTAAGCCACTCTTTTGTGTATTAGGACGGCTACCCCTCTGGCTTTCTTTGTGAAGGAAGCCGCCTCAAATACTGGGAAGTCCTTGGAAGTGTGAGGGGTGGAGGAGTCCGCTAGGAGGTGCGTCTCCTGAAGGAAGGCCACGTCCGCTCCGTGGTAACGGAGGGATCGCGATAGAAGGCATCTCTTGCCTACAGTGTTGAGGCCTCTGACGTTATGAGTGAGGAATCTGAGGGAGGCCATCTAGAATTCCTGAGGAGGGGGGGGAAGTAGAGGAGGATAGGGACAAATGTTGGATGAAGGGGAGGATGGAGGATGTAGGATATCAAGTGGAAGTAGTCCACCTATGTGGGGCCCTAGAATGGGCACCAGAGATTGGGGGGGAGTTAACCTTGTTTAAAAGGCAGAGGGACTAGTGCAAATAGCCCCACTCAACTATAAGAACATCAGATAATATCTAATTAACCATATATATCAACTTAAACATTAACTTAAATTAGGTACAATGACTATTGTAAATGGAAACAGATCACAATATATAAACCGGGCAGTGGTAATACAATGCATGCCTACAATCTCAAGTGGGTGAGGCTTGAGGCCTCAGGGTGTGGTCAGGGGGGTTCGGTTTTGACCACTTTGGTCGTTGTTCTTTAACAGACCACTCGGGGGCTGTGGCCCTCAACCTAGAGCGAGACTCTTGCTGGATGTTGGGGGCTGGTTGGAGGCCCCAATTAGCTAGTAGAGTGCCTCCCATAGTAGGCGAAGAGACTGTATGGGTTTGATTGTCCTTAGTCACAATCAGCTTAGTGGGAAATCCCCATCTATATTTGATCCCTGCTTTCCTCAGCTGAGTAGTGATTGGAGCATAGAGCTTTCGTTGTTGCAAGGTATGTGAGGAAAGGTCAGGTAGTAGTTGGATATCTTTGAGATTATCGGGCAAAGTTGGTCTGTTGTATGCTGTCTGCATCAACCGGTCTTTGAAGGTGAAGTGGTGGAAGCAGACGACCACATCTCTTGGTTCATCTGATGATACTGAACGTTGCCGGAGAGCCCTGTGGGCCCTCTCCATAGCATGCATGTTGCCTTCCAGAGGTCCCAAGTATGCTGTGAACAAAGCTGTGAGAAATTCCTGTAAACCATCCGTGTTTACCGTCTCAGGTATGCCTCTAAATCTTATGTTGTTCCTCCTAGCTCTATCCTCCACATCTGCCAGCTTCAGCTCCAACTGGGAGATTTGTTCGGCCAGATTTTATGCGTAGGCCAGGAGGTTTGAGTTATCAGTAGCTAGATCATCTTGTTGCCGTTCGAGGGAGTCAACCCTATCTCCTATTTCTTGAATTTCTCTTTTAAGTTCAGCCGAACTTCTCTGAATCTCCGCAGTGATAGATTTTGTCTGAGCTGCGAGGAGTTTCTGGAGAGTACTTTCGGTGATGTAGTGGTTAAGATGCGCAACAGACTGAGAACTTGATTGCGATCCTTCATCTTGAGATTCTGGGTCGCTAATGTCTTTGCTCACAGAGGGAGGTTTCTTGCACGGTTGAGAGAAATGGTCTAGAACAGTCTGCTTTGAGGCCGCTTGGGTCTTGGAGTTCTTTCTAGCTGAGTGTGACATGATTGATGGTTAAAGGGGACCAAAGGGTTTGTTAGTATGGTGGAGACCAGGTCCACCCTGACCACGTACCCGTAGAGAAGTCGTGAAAGCCCTGGACTAAACTCAGAGGAAAATAAGGGTTAAAGTTCAACACTTGAATAATACATTAACAATATATGGTATACTGTAAGAGCGGGGCCCGCACTGTCCTCACAAGGAGTGATACCTAGCACATATTACTACACCTCAGTAATGCTGTTAGCTCCAAAGAGCCCCCACGCACCTCAGGGGGGGGGGGGGATACGACCAAAAGGAAGGGAAAGGGGTAGTGGAGGTGACCAACCCAGACAAGCTGGGTCGGAGTGGAGGAGGCGCGAGGGGGACCAATGCAGCCCGTCCCGTGTAGCGGGACCCACAGGACTATCACAGAAAAAAAGAAAAAACCCAGAGCAATAAGGACATGCAGAGAGACAAACCAAGTGTATGTCAAATCTACACTGTAGCGGGTCTAATACACAGCGCTTATTGCGGCACCCTTGTGGAGAGAATGCTAAGGCTAGGTGGCAGGTTAATATGAGCTCTATGACGTCCTAAATCCTAGGTGTGATCTTGAGCTGAGTTGTTCACGTGGGTATACTTTGAGAGATGATCTATAGGTGTAATTAGCACCTACAATTTTGTAACAGCAATGTGCAGGACTAATATAAAGTGTGCACCTTAAAGCCCAAATGTGGGCAGTAAATATCAATAGGGGGTTACACAAATCTGAGTTTTGCTTTGATGGTGGGGCTTTTTAGAGTGTTATGTGTAATTGTTAGCCTGGCAAGACTAATCCACTTGAGTGTGTGGCAGGGAGTGTGTATAAAATCTAATCAGGGCTAACAGTATGGTCTGAGTCTATACAAAAAAAAAAATAAGAAAACAGGAAATAAAAGCCCCTTCCTGAATCCACATCTAGATCCATATCCTACACAGTAATATCAGAAATGAGGCCTGTGTATCAGAGTTAGGGTATGCCAATAGCAGAGTGGAACTGGTTTGTCAGTGTTATGTGATGTTGTGCTATCCTTGTGTGAAGTGTGCACCATATACAAATATCTGTAAGGAAGTAAAGGCAGGTTAAAACAATCACACTACACCCTGTGCAAAAAGCTCAGGGACACCTGAGCTGACGCAGCAGCTATGACACTAAATTAAAGTTCAATCCCAGTAATGTCCATAAACTGTTATTCTATAGAATGGTGAAAAGTGTCCCCAGGAGGGATATGTGGGGATTATGAAAATGGAATGTGCTGATTCACTGGATTAATAACAGCTGGTGTTTCTTGTAAATACTTTGTTATATGGGGGCCTGCTTTTCAGTGGGAGACCATAAAAGATCAGAATGACTTTGTACTAGCATCAGACAACCTTTGTTAGAAGTCTCAGGGTCAAAAATAAAGTCTGTTCTGGCCCTATGGGCCTTGTGAGGCTGTAGGTGGGCCTGTTAAAGCCAGACTGGGTAGGACCTGGGGCTCTGCAGGCAAGATAGTTATACGTAGCCCGTTTAACCTTTGTCCTCAGGAGATGCAGGAAGAGGGTGAGAGGGCTAGGTGACCAGTTTATGTGACCCCCAGGCTGTGAAAGTTCAAGATGGGGTTAACTCACCTGCCCGGTCTGAGATGGATTAGGTCCGGAGGCTGCTGCAGCACTTGTAAATACTCCTGCGTCCCAGCAATCCAGGGACACAGCAGGGGTCGTCTGCCACAGGGGCTGTAGATTGGTGGCTGGTGGTAGCGCAAGTGAGGCTCCGGGAGCCCTCCCAGATAGGCCGCGCCACCACGGAGGGAGAAGGCAGCAACTAAGATGGCGGATCTTCGCGCCCTAACTCGTTTAGGCGCGCAAGGTCCCGGAGTGTCCAGGTAGCAAGTTTGAGCCCACAAGGTCCGGACCAGCTGTGTCACACCCGATGTGATTAACGGCAGGGCCGGGTGAACAAACCGCAGAGTGGGTAACCTTCCAGTGAGGCGGCACAGAGAGTTATGTGGCTCAGACTTCAGCCGCAGGTATTACTAAGCAGCCGGTCCCTTGGTTGGCGAGGTGGTAGAGATCTTCAGCTCCGGAGCGGATCCCGACCCTCCGGAGCGAGTAGGAAGCCCTGTGTGAGGAACAAGCAGCGGCAATGGTACTCCTGGGGCACCGGTAGTTCAAAGTTTCCCAAATGCCCCCAAGTTTCAAAAGGGGGATAAAAATCCGCTATTATGGGCTTGAGTATGTCCGGAATACCCCCAAATGTAGGGAATAATACCCTTTATAATGCACTTTTAGGCATTAGTTGCAGGAGCTCTCCTCAGTCACGTCTTCCTCTGTTGGCGGTTAACTCCGCCCCCCGCCTGTTAACGATCTTTTAATATGCAAGTGAAGAAATCTTTTCTTGGCTGACAGAATGAAGCCCGAGGTTAGTTAGTAGCTGCGCGCTTCATTTCTGTGCTGAACTGGTATTCCCGCCTACTTCTCTGTCTGTATAGTGGAGAAGCACCATTTTGGGCTTGCTCTGAGCCAGTCATGTGACCACGCCCCTTTTTCTCCATTAGAGCGTAGCAATATTTCTATATGAAGGATATGCTAGAGGGAACGTTCAATCCTTCATAGCTATGTCTTATACTTTGAGAAGACTTGCTTGCTGTGTTTTTTTTTTTGTTTAATATTGTGTTCTGAGACAGACACATTCATTTGGGTTCCTTATATGGTTATGGACATAATTCCCCTAGCAGAGATTTTCATAGGTAAAGTGATTTATCATCCTGAATGTGGAATTTTGATTTTATTCCAGCCTAGGATGGATCAGTACTTGTCAGATAGTGACTTGGGGCATATTTTCATGATCATGGAACAGAGACTTGTTCATATGAATGTTGTCTCTTGAGATACAGAAGATACAAAATCCAGGTGTACCCCATACCCTTTCAGACAGGTATTTAAACATTTTAATGCCAGGACATAGATATCTCTGTGTTTTTTCATTTAGCCTGGTTATGCTCTGTGGCACAAATTGTTTGGTTTGCAATTTCTTGCTGCATGATTTGAGAGATTGTTAACAATGAGCTCAATGTCTCTTAGGATGATACTGTTTAGGCAATGTCACAGCTTTGTCCTTTAACTTCCCAAGCCTCAATGGTGTCACATGCAGTGCCCTGCGGTTCCTCTTGATCTCCTGGAGGAGTGTATTTGCATATAGATTTTGCTGTGTAGCTATCTTCTGTGGTGTCTGTGGTATTATCTGATTTTCCTATGTTAGAGGGAAATTTGGTTTCAGATAGCAAGGTTTCTGTTCCGCCTTCTGCTACACAGGTTGCCCTCCCTCATAAGTCTGATGAGGAGGATATGTCGGTAGCCTCTGAGGGTGAAATCTCAGATTCGGACAGTATAATTCCTTCAACTGATGCTGAAGTAGTAATCTTCAGATTTTAGCTTGAACACCTTCATATATTGTTTAAGGAGGTTTTGGCTAATTTGGAGCGACTCCGATACACCTGTCGTTGTCAACCCTAAAGAATCTAGTAAACTTTGTGATTACTAGGATTCCTCTGTGGAAGTTTCTTTTGTTCCAGACCGTGCTGGGAGAATTTTCACAGGAATGGGAGAAGTCAGAAGTTCTTATCCATGATGGAGGTGGCGTGGATAGTTTAGTGGGTGGACGCTCACAATTGCTGTCTTCTTTTATATATTTCCAGGAGTGGATACGGGGGGGGTGGATTCTGATGCAATCAGACATTTCATTCCAGGGAATGGGCACTCATTCCAGAGGCGTTCTCCAGGTTAACCCTCAATTGGGGGTGCTGGAGTTGGATCAGATGGCAATACGCCAAGTTTCCAAGGTACGTTTAAAAGTCAAGAGATCAGCAGGCTGCCCTGATATATTCTCTGCATTGGTAATTTTAATAGTTCCTGCATGGTCTTTGTAATAGCCTGTTCAGATATTGAGACCAAAATTTAGGAATGTAACATTTAAGAAACAGTAAGGAGGAATAGCAGAGTATTTCTTAAATGATTGTTAATCTTTGCCTGATCCTAGTGAATAACAAGTAATCTGTGACTTCAATTACTTTTCACTTGCAAGGCAATTTCTGGTAATACTTATTAAACATAACAAGCGGAGGAGAGATACAGTATATCAATAGAATATAACTATCAACTTGTAGTAGTAAAGTACATTGCAGGGAGTAATTGAAAGTCAGACCTGAATCCTGAGACCGGAGGAGCGTTTTCACTTTCACACGCTGATTCCTGCAGAGTCTCTGTGAGAGCTGTCCCAGGGCTGTAGCTGATGACATCAGCGCAGATACACGCTGTGAGCACACAGGCAGATACGCTCAGGAACTCACGCAGGATTCAGCAGGGGAACTGCTAGTGTGTGCGACCCGGGCTGTTAGATGGAGCAGCAGCTGACACGAGTCTGGAGGAGACAGCTAGGTAAGCGGTAAAGCGGAGGAGAAAGGTTAGAGAGATTAATCTAATAGTTGAATCACAGGATAAGCAAAGTTGGTTTAGGATTAGGTAGCTCAAGAAGATTCACTACTTCAGAGAGGTAGAAGTAGAATGTAGACAAGTGGCTAGGTAACAGCTTCAATTAACCAGCAAGGTGTGGTAGTAGGAGGTGCTCTTTTATAGGGAGCACCTTAAAGGTACAGGTAAAGTGAACTCATCAACCTGTAACCCTTACAGTCTTGCAGGATCTGGTATGCAGAGCTTAGTGGAGATGTCATTTTCCACTTTGGAGGTTGCCCCTGAGGAAGGACCTTCTAACTCAGGGTCCATTCCTTTATCCAAATCTCGTTTCTCTGATGCTGACTGCTTGGAGATTCAACGCTTAAAGTCAGTCATTAAGACCATGATTCAGGTTCTTAAGTCTGTTACTAGAAGGATTCCCCATAAGGTATGGTGTTAATAGCTTTATTGGGGTGAATCCAAGGGCTACTCTTGGAGTAGGGTTAGGATTCCTAGGATTCTGTCTTTTCTCCAGGAAAGGTCTGGAGAAGGAATTGTCAGTCAGTATTTGAAAGGTCAGATTTCTGCATTACAAACGTATGGCGGATGTTCCAGATGTTCTTTTCTTTGTCAGGCCCTGATCAGAATCAGGCCTGTATTTATGTTGGTTGCTCCTTTTTGGAGCCTTAACCTTGTTCTTAAAGTTTTTGCAGTAAGGCTCCGTTTGATCCTTTACATTCCATAGTTTTTATCTTGGAAGGTTTGGTTTCTTTTTGCTATCTCTTCTGCTCGGAAAGTATCGGAACTTTCGGCTTGGCAGTGTGATTTGCCTTATCTTATCTTTCATGCTGGTAAGGCGGTTCTTCATACAAAGTTGGGGTTTAATTCCTAAAGTGGTTTCAGATAGAAATATTGATCAGGAATTTATTGTTCCTTCTCTATGTCCTAATCCATCTTCTTATAAGGAACGTTTGTAGCAAAACTTGGATGTTGTGCATGCTCCGAAATTCTACCTACAGGCGACTGAGGATTTTTGCCTGTCCTCTGCCCTGTTTGTTCGTTTCTCAGGAATACATATGAGTCAGAAAGCTACTGCTACTTCTCTTTCATTATGGTTGAGAAGTATAGTTCGTTTTGCTTATGAGACTGCTGGTCAGCAGCCTCCTGAGAGAATTACAGCTCATTCCAAGAGGGATGTTTCTTCTTCTTGAGCCTTCGACAATGAAGCTTCTGTGGACCAGATTTGCAGATTCTGTGGACCAGATTCTGCATTTTGGTCTTCTCTGCATATTTTTTCTAAATGTTACAAATTGGATACTTTTGCCTCGGCTGAGGCTTCTTTTGGGAGAAAGGTTCTGCAAGCGGTAGTGCCTTCTGTTTAGGTCTACCTGTCTTTTTCTCCCTCCCTAGTCATCTGTGTCCTCTAGCTTGGGTATTGGTTCCCAACAGTAGTTGAGGACGTCCTGAACTCACCATATCTTAGGAAAGAAAACTAAATTTATGCTTACCTGATAAATGTATTTATTTCCGGATATGGTGAGTCCACGACCCCACCCTTTTAATTAAGACACCTTTACACCTTTGTATTTTTCCTTTTTCCATTTCTCTTTGGACCAATGACTGGGGTTTGTGGGAAGGGAAGTGATACTTAACAGCTTTGCTGTGTTGCTCTTTGCCTCCTCCTGCTGGCCAGGAGTGATATTCCCAACAGTAATTGAGGACGTCATGGACTCACCATAAACACCATAAATCACCTATATTTTATTGAATTCCAAGCAAAAAAAAATCTCATTTAAAATATACTCTAAATTAATACGTTGGGAACATTTATATAGCCCATCTGGGAGTGTTTTTGTAACCATGTATAATTTTGCTTATTTGTTGTTTTTTTTAATAACATTGTGCTGATTTTCAGATTCCTAACCAAGCTCCAAAGTATCAGATGTAGACTAAAGTCTACAGATTCCTTATTGATCCTGTTTGTGTAATGGATCTTTTCATATGCAGGGAGAGGGACTATCTACTTTTTCTGCTTTCTCAGCCTATTTCAATGGGTGTCCCAGCCTAATATCAACAGTGCTGAACTGAGAGCTTCTAAGTAAGTTTCTAAAAGGTTTTATACTGGATTTTTATATTAGTATTTGTGCATATTTTTCTTTATAGTTGTGTCTATTACATACAGTTAAAGGGACATAATACTCATATGCTAAATCACTTGAAACTGATGCAGTATAACTGTAAAAAGCTGACAGGAAAATATCACCTGAGCATCTCTATGTAAAAAAGGAAGATATTTTACCTCACAATTTCCTCAGCTCAGCAGAGTAAGTTCTGTGTAAAAAGTTATACTCAGCTGCTCCCAGCTGCAGGTAAAAAAATAAAAAAAAATGAAGAAATGAACAGCAGCCAATCAGCATCAGCAGTGCTGAGGTCATGAACTCTTACTGTGATCTCATGAGATTTGACTTAACTCTCATGAGATTTCATAGTAAGCTTCCTTTACCTGATTGGTGAAATAATATGAGAGTGCACGATGCTAGTCCCTTCAGATGTCCCAGGACAAACACACTAAAATGCTGCTTAGAAATCCTTTACAATGGGAGGTGGCTACTGAGGAACTTTTGAGGTAAAATATCTTTCTTTTTTACATAGAGATGTTCAAGTGATATTTTCTAATCAGCTTTTTACAGCTATGCTGCATCACTTTCAAGTGTTTAAACATTTGGGTATTATGGCCCTTTAAATGGAAATTGGTGTATACTGTCCCTTTGTGTAGTGAAAAAACCTTTCCATATACATTTATTATATATTTTGCCCCTTTACCCTGTAATTAAAATCTAAAAAAAAACTGCAAGTGTCAAATGATGGCTTCACAAACCTAACACTGTCTCATATCTGTATTTAATTGTCTTCTGCAGGGAAGATAAGATTAGAACCATCAAAGCAATGATAGATTAAAAGTGTCTAGCATTGTCTAATTCAGTAACAAGTCTAGATTGGCTCCTCAAAACAAGGCAAGTGATAGGTGTTATTGGGTATTTAAAAAAAACACTTGCAGCAAATAAGGTATTAAAGGACCAGTAAATACAGTAGATTTGCATAATCAACAAACAAATGCTAAAAAGACAATGCAACAGCACTTAGTCTAACCTTCAAATGAGTAGTGGATATTTTTTAGACAAATTTCAAACATGTCTATTTCTAGGCTTACCATAATTTTTAAAGGTTAAACTGGGACCACCTGGTGTGGTGCCAGTGGGGGTGTGGTCAGGGGCATGGTCAAGGGACGCGACGATTACCGGTCCTTTTAAAGTAGTAGCTTTTATGTGCGTAATGTTTTGTGGATATTCTAACCTTCCTCAGTCATACAACAAGTGAATCACACAGTTTAAATAGACCATAACACCACCCCCTAGTGAAAAACATAATTTATGTAAGAACTTACCTGATAAATTCATTTCTTTCATATTGGCAAGAGTCCATGAGCAAGTGACATATGGGATATACAATCCTACCAGGAGGGGCAAAGTTTCCCAAACCTCAAAAATGCCTATAAATACACCCCTCACCACACCCACAATTCAGTTTAACGAATAGCCAAGCAGTGGGGTGATAAAGAAAGGAGTAGAAAGCATCAACAAAGGAAATTTGGAAATAATTGTGCTTTATACAAAAAAATCATAACCACCATAAAAAGGGTGGGCCTCATGGACTCTTGCCAATATGAAATAAATAAATTTATCAGGTAAGTTCTTACATAAATTATGTTTTCTTTCATGTAATTGGCAAGAGTCCATGAGCTAGTGACATATGGGATATCAATACCCAAGATGTGGAGTCTTCCACTCAAGAGTCACTAGAGAGGGAGGGAATAAAACAAAAAACAGCCATATTCCGCTGAGAAAATAATCCACAACCCAAAAATAAGTTTATTTTCACTTTTGAAAGAAAAAAACTTAAATCAAAAAGCAGAAGAATCAAACTGAAACAGCTGCCTGAAGAACTTTTCTACCAAAAACTGCTTCCGAAGAAGCAAATACATCAAAACGGTAGAATTTAGTAAATGTATCCAAAGAGGACCAAGTGGCTGCTTTGCAAATCTGATCAACTGAAGCTTCATTCTTAAAAGCCCATGAAGTAGAGACTGATCTAGTAGAATGAGCTGTAATTCTCTGAGGCGGTGTTTGACCCGACTCCAAATAAGCTTGATGAATCAAAAGTTTCAACCAAGAAGCCAAGGAAATAGCAGAAGCTTTCTGACCTTTCCTAGGACCAGAAAATAAAACAAATAGACTAGAAGTCTTCCAGAAATTTTTAGTAGCTTCCACATAATATTTCAAAGCTCTTACCACATCCAAAGATATCTCCAAAGAATTCTTAGGATTAGGACATAAAGAAGGGACAACAATTTCTCTACTAATGTTGTTAGAATTCACAACCTTAGGTAAAAATTGAAAACAAGTCCGCAAAACTGCCTTATCCTGATGAAAAATCAGAAAAGGAGACTCACAAGAAAGAGCAGATAACTCAGAAACTCTTCTAGCAGAAGAGATGGCCAAAAGGAACAACACTTTCCAAGAAAGTAGTTTAATGTCCAAAGAACGCATAGGTTCAAATGGAGGAGCCTGTAAAGCCCTCAGAACCAAATTAAGACTCCAAGGAGGAGAAATTGACTTAATGATAGGCTTAATACGAACTAAAGCCTGTACAAAACAGTGTATATCAGGAAGTATAGCAATTTTTCTGTGAAATAAAACAGAAAGAGCGGAGATTTGTCCTTTCAATGAACTTGCAGACAAACCCTTATCCAAACCATCCTGAAGAAACTGCAAAATTCTAGGAATTCTAAAAGAATGCCAGGAGAAATTATGAGAACACCATGCAATGTAAGTCTTCCAAACTCTATAATAAATATTTCTAGAGACAGATTTACGAGCTTGTAACATAGTATTAATCACTGAATCAGAGAAACCTCTATGACTTTTAATGATTTGAGATCCTGATGGAAAAACAGACCTTGAGATAGTAGGTCCGGCCGTAACGGAAGTGGCCAAGGCGGGCAACTGGACATCCGAACCAGATCTGCATACCAAAACCTGTGTGGCCATGCTTGAGCCACCAGTAACACAAAAGACTGTTCCATGATGATTTTAGAAATCACTCTTGGAAGCAGTGGCTTCACTAGGGTTGGTGTCACCCGGTGCGGTAATTCATGGTGTCACCCCCACCCCCAGAAAGCAGACACACACAAAACACAGGCAAACACACATACAAACACTCAGACACACTTAAAAACATACTCAGATGCACACACAAACACTCGGAAACACACTCAGACACACACACAAAAACACACACACAAAAACACTGAGACACACAAAAACTCAGACACACACATACAAAATATGTAAACTGCACTACATTAATTATGAAGCTCATGCCTAGAGCTGCTCCCTGGCTCAGCAGAACATCAAATGAAAGGTAAACAGAGCACTCTAAAATAAATCACTGAAGAAAAGGTTTAGGCATGCAAACTATGAAAATTCTGCTCTCTGACTCTGTTCCAAGTCTGTCAGTGCACAGCCCTGGGCCGCATGTCACTGAGCAGTGAGCACAGATAGGCAGGCAGGTTTAGGCTAGCAGCGCAACTTTGCAAGCCCCACGGCACACCCTCAACATTCATAGTGAAATTAGGCAGGGGAGGAGCAAAGTACAAACAAGCAAAAGCAGCCGGGAAAACTATTTGTTGAAATTGCAGCACTGGCTCAAGGGGCAAAAAAATTGTGTGTCTACAACTTCCCCAGTCCCACTAATGTTCACAAATGCCAGCTTCTAATAAAATAATCTATGCATCTCAACATTGTATTTCTTTGAATTTCAATAAAAAATATTTTTTTTTTTGGTGTCACCCCCTGGAGGGTGTCACCCAGGTGTGGCCCGCACCCCCGCACCCCCTAGTGACGCCACTGCTTGGAAGGAGAACTAGAGGCGGGAAGATGTAAGCAGGTTGATAACACCAAGGAAGTGTCAGCGCATCCACTGCTTCCGCCAGAACATCCCTGGACCTGGACAGGTATCTGGGAAGTTTCTTGTTTAGATGAGAGGCCATGAGATCTATCTCCGGAAGCCCCCACATCTGAACAATCTGAGAAAACACATCTGGATGGAGAGACCACTCCCCTGGATACAAAGTCTGGCGACTGAGATAATCCGCCTCCCAATTGTCTACACCTGGGATATGCACCGCAGAGATTAGACAGGAGCTGGATTACGCCCAAGCAAGTATCCGAGATACTTCTTTCATAGCTTGGGGACTGAGAGTCCCACCCTGATGATTGACATAAGCCACAGTTGTGATATTGTCTGTCTGAAAACAAATGAACGGTTCTCTCTTTAGTAGAGGCCAGAACTGAAGAGCCCTGAGAATTGCACGGAGTTCTAAAATATTTATTGGTAATCTCGCCTCTTGAGATTTCCAAACCCCTTGTGCTGTCAGAGACCCCCAAACAGCTCCCCAACCTGAAAAACTCGCATCTGTTATGATCACAGTCCAGGTTGGGCGAACAAAAAAAGCCCTTTGAACCAAACGATGGTGATCTATCCACCATGTCAGAGAGTGTAGTACATTGGGATTCAAGGATATTAATTGTGATATCTTTGTATAATCCCTGCACCATTGATTCAGCATACAAAGCTGTAGAGGTCTCATGTGAAAACGAGCAAAGGGGATTGCGTCTGATGCTGCAGTTATGAGACCTAAAACTTCCATGCACATAGCCACTGAAGGGAATGACTGAGACTGAAGGAGCCGACATGCTGCGACCAATCTTAAACGTCTCTTGTCAGAGACAGAGTCATGGACACTGAATCTATCTGGAAGCCTAAAAAGGTGACCCTTGTCTGAGGAATCAAGAAACTTTTTGGTAAATTGATCTCGTCCAAATAAGGAAACACTGCAATACCCTGTTCTGTGATTACAGATAGTAGGGCACCCAGCACCTTTGAAAAAATTCTTGGAGCTGTTGCTAGGCCAAATGGAAGAGCAACAAATTGGTAATGCTTGTCTAGAAAAGAGAATCTCAGAAACTGATAGTGTTCTGGATGAATCGGAATATGAAGGTATGCATCCTGCAAGTCTATTGTGGACATATAATGTCCTTGCTGAACAAAAGGCAGAATAGTCCTTATAGTCACCATCTTGAAAGTTGGTACTCTTACATAACGATTCAAAATTTTCAGATCCAGAACTGGTCTGAATAAATTTTCTTTCTTTGGTATAATGAATAGGTTTGAATAAAACCCCAAACCTTGTTCCTGAGGAGGAACTGGCATGATTACCCCTGAAGACTCCAGGTCTGAAACACACTTCAGAAAAGCCTGAGCTTTTACTGGATTTACAGGAATGTGTGAGAGAAAAAATCTTCTCACAGGATCTTACTTTGAATCCTATTCGATACCCTTGAGAGACAATGCTCTGAATCCAATGATTTTGGACAGATTTTATCCAAAAATCCTTGAAAAACCTTAATCTGCCCCCTACCAGCTGAGCTGGAATGAGGGCCGCACCTTCATGCGGACTTAGGGGCAGACTTTGGTTTCCTAAATGGCTTGGATTTATTCCAATTTGAGGAAGGCTTCCAACTGGAAGCAGATTCCTTGGAAGGAGGATTGAGTTTTTGTTCCTTATTCTGACGAAAGGAACGAAAACGGTTAGAAGCCTTAGATTTACCCTTAGGTTTTTTATCCTGAGGCAAAAAAACTCCTTTTCCTCCAGTGATAGTTGAAATAATAGAATCCAACTGAGAACCAAATAAATTATTACCTTGGAAAGAAAGAGATAGTAATCTAGATTTAGATGTCATATCAGCATTCCAAGATTCAAGCCACAAAGCTCTTCTAGCTAATACAGCTAAAGACATGGATCTAACATCAATTTTGATAATATCAAAAATGGCATCACAAATAAAATGATTAGCATGTTGCAGTAAGCGAACAATGCTAAATATGTCAGAATCCAATTCATGTTGCACTAAATTTTCCAACCAGAAAGTTGATGCAGCCGCAACATCACCCAAAGAAATAGCAGGTCTGAGAAGATGACCTGAATATAAATAGGCCTTCCTTAGATAAGATTCAAGCTTCCTATCTAAAGGATCCTTAAAGGAAGTGCTATCTTCCATAGGAATAGTGGTACGTTTAGCAAGAGTAGAAATAGCCCCATCAACTTTGGGGATCTTTTCCCAAAACTCTATAGATTTTGCTGGTAAAGGATACAATCTCTTAAACCTTGAAGAAGGAATAAAAGAAGTACCTGGCTTATTCCATTCCCTAGAAATCATATCAGAAATAGCCTCAGAAATGGGAAAAACACCTGGGGAAACCACAGGAGGTTTAAAAACAGCATTTAAACGTTTATTAGACTGAACGTCAATAGGACTGGTTACCTCAATATCCAAAGTAATTAACACTTCTTTTAATAAAGAACGCATATACTCTATTTTAAATAAATAAGTAGATTTGTCAGTGTCAATATCTGAGGAAGGATCTTCTGTTTCAGATAGATCCTCAGCAGAAGAGGATGAATTATTATGTTGTTGGTCATTTGAAATTTCATCAGCTAAATGAGAAGTTTTAAAAAACCTTTTTACGTTTATTAGAAGGTGGAAATGCAGACAAAGCCTTCAGAATAGATTCAGAAACAAATTCTTTAAAATTTACAGGTATATCATGCACATTAGAAGTTGAAGGAACTGCAACTGGCAATGTACTATTACTGATAGAAACACTATCTGCATGTAAAAGTTTATCATGACAACTATTACAAATGACATTCGGTGGAATAATTTCTACAATTTTGCAACAAATGCACTTAGCTTTGGTAGAACCGATGTCAGGCAGCAATGTTCCAGCAGAAACTTCAGAGACAGGATCGGAACATCTTGCTCAATGTAAAAGAAAAAACAACATATAAAGCAAAATTATCTATTTCCTTAAATGACAGGTTCAGGAATGGGAAAAAATGCAAAAGCATAGGCCTCTTGATAGAGAAGAAAGCAGGAGGCAAACATGAATGGGGTATTGAAATAATGAAAAAAATTTGACGCACAACGTAACGTAAACTTTTTTGGCGCCAAAAATGACCGGAAATGACACACTTGCGTCACTAATGACGCCGCCGTGTGACGAAGTTGCGTCAAAAAACGTAATTTCCTGCGCCAAAAAAGTTTGTGCCAAAAATGACGCAATAAAGTCTAACATTTGACGCACCCGCGGGCCTAATACCCGCAAATGCAAAAGTAGTCAAAATTGAAAAAGACTAAACCCCAGGTAAGAAACAAATTTCTTAAAGTGTTTATATTCCCAAATATGAAACTGACAGTCTGCAGAAGGAAATACATGAACCTGACTCATGGCAAATATAAGTACAATACATATATTTAGAACTTTATATAATTTGCATAAAGTGCCAAACCATAGCCGAGAGTGTCTTAAGTAATAAAAACATACTTACCAAAAGACACCAATCCACATATAGCAGATAGCCAAACCAGTACTAAAACAGTTCTTTAGTAGAGGTAATGGTAAATTTGAGAGTATATCGTCGATCTGAAAAGGGAGGTAGGAGATGAATCTCTACGACCGATAACAGAGAACCCATAAAAAAGACCCCCGTTAAGGAAATCATCGTATTCAATAGGTGCTACTCCCTTCACGTCCCTCTGACATTCGCTGTACTCTGAGAGGAATCGGGCTTCAACAATGCTGAGAAGCGCATATCAACGTAGAAATCTTAGCACAAACTTACTTCACCACCTCCATAGGAGGCAAAGTTTGTAAAACTGAATTGTGGGTGTGGTGAGGGGTGTATTTATAGGCATTTTGAGGTTTGGGAAACTTTGCCCCTCCTGGTAGGATTGTATATCCCATATGTCACTAGCTCATGGACTCTTGCCAATTTTATGAAAGAAATCATAACCACCATAAAAAGGGTGGGCCTCATGGACGCTTGCCAATATGAAAGAAAACAAAATGTATGCTTACCTGATGGATGAATCCGTGGACTGGGTACACCACAAGAGAAATATATTTATCAGGTAAGCATAAATTTTGTTTTCTCTTGTAAGGTGTATCCAGTCCACGGATCCATCCATTACTTGTGGGATACCAATACCAAAGCTATAGGACACGGATGAAGGGAGGGACAAGGCAGGCGCTTAAACGGAAGGCACCACTGCCTGTAAGACCTTTCTCCCAAAAATAGCCTCCGAAGAAGCAAAAGTATCAAATTTGTAGAATTTAGAAAAAGTATGAAGCGAGGACCAAGTCGGCCCATGTGGAAGCCACCGCTCTAGTGGAATGAGCTGTAATTCTTTCAGGAGGCTGCTGGCCAGCAGTCTCATAACTATACCCCGCTGCCTTAGGACCGCTAGGAGTGACCCCAGAACCTTAGTAAAGATTCTTGGTGCCGTAGCTAACCCAAAGGGAAGAGCCACAAACTGGTAATGCCTGTCTAAGAAGGCGAACCTGAGAAACCGATAATGATCTCTGTGTATCGGAATGTGCAGATAAGCATCCTTTAAGTCCACGGTAGTCATATATTGACCCTCCTAGATCATAGGTAGGATGGTTCGAATAGTCTCCATCTTGAAGGATGGGACCGTGAGAAATTTGTTTAGGATCTTGAGATCTAAGATTGGTCTGAAGGTTCCCTCTTTCTTGGGAACCACAAACAGATTTGAATAGAAGCCTTGCCCCTGTTCCTCCTTTGGAACTGGGTGGATCACTCCCATAACTAGGAGGTCTTGAACACAATGTAAAAATGCCTCTCTCTTTATCTGGTTTGCAGATAATTGTGAGAGATGAAATCTTCCTTTTGGGGAAGAAGCTTTGAAGTCCAGAAGATATCCCTGGGACACAATTTCCAACGCCCAGGGATCCTGGACATCTCTTGCCCAAGCCTGGGCGAAGAGAGAAAGTCTGCCCCCTACTAGATCCGTTACCGGATCTGGGGCTGATCTTTCATGCTGTCTTAGAGGCAGCAGCAGCAGGTTTTTTGGCCTGCTTTCCTTTATTCCAAGCCTGGTTAGGCAAAATTTCCCTCTTGTTTTGTATTAGAGGAAGTTGAAGCTGCGCCACTCTTGAAGTTTCGAAAGGCACGAAAAATAGGCTGTTTGGTCCTTAATTTGTTGGACCTATCCTGAGGAAGGGCGTGACCTTTTCCTCCAGTAATATCAGAAATGATCTCCTTCAGTCCAGGCCCGAATAGGGTATGCCCCTTGAAGGGAATGTTGAGAAGCTTAGACTTTGAAGTAACGTCAGCTGACCAGGATTTAAGCCATAGCGCCCTACGCGCCTGAATAGCAAAACCTGAGTTCTTAGCCGTTAGTTTGGTTAAATGAACAACGGCGTCAGAAACAAATGAATTGGCTAGCTTAAGAGCTTTAAGCTTGTCAAGGATATCATCCAATGGGGTTTCTACCTGTAGAGCCTCTTCTAAAGACTCAAACCAGAAGGCCGCAGCAGCAGTGACAGGGGCAATGCATGCAAGGGGCTGGAGAATAAAACCTTGTTGAATAAAAATTTTCTTAAGGTAACTCTCTAATTTTTTGTCCATTGGATCTAGAAAAGCACAACTGTCCTCGACAGGGATAGTTGTACGCTTCGCTAGAGTAGAGACTGCTCCCTTCACCTTAGGGACCGTTTGCCACAAGTCCTGTGTAGGGGCATCTATGGAAAACATCTTTTTAAAAACAGGAGGGGGAGAGAATGGTACACCTGGTCTATCCCATTCTTTAGTAATAATTTCTGAAAACCTCTTAGGTATTGGAAAAACATCAGTGTAAACAGGCACTGCGTAGTATTTATCTAATTTACACAATTTCTCTGGGACTACAATGGCGTCACAGTCATCCAGAGTGGCTAAAACCTCCCTGAGCAACATGTGGAGGTGTTCAAGCTTAAAGGGACACTGTACCCAAATTTTTTCTTTCATGATTCAGATAGAGCATGCAATTTTAAGCATCTTTCTAATTTACTCCTATTGTCAAATTTTCTTTATTCTCTTGGCATCTATATTTGAAAAGCAAGAATTTAAGTTTAGATGCCGGCCCATTTTTGGTGAACAACCTGGGTTGTCCTTGCTGATTGGACAGCACCAATAAACAAGTGCTGTCGATGGTTCTGAATCACAAATTGGCTGGCTCCTTAGCTTAGATGTCTTCTTTTTCAAATAAAGAAAGCAAGAGAATGAAGAAAAATTGATAATAGGAGTAAATTAGAAAGTTGCTTAAAATTGCTTGCTCTATATGAATCACAAAAGAAAAAAATTTGGGTTCAGTGTCCCTTTAAATCAGAATCAGGTTGAAGTGTCTTCCCTGAGTCAGAAAAATCACCCACAGATAGAAGTTCTCCTTCTTCGGCTTCTGCACATTGTGAGGGTATATCGGACATAGCTACTAAAGCGTCAGAGAGCTCTGTATTTTTTCTAGCCCCAGAGCTGTCTCGCTTTCCTTGTAACCCTGGCAGTTTGGACAATACTTCTGTAAGAGTATGATTCATAACTGCCGCCATGTCTTGTAAAGTATACGCAATGGGCGCGCAAGATGTAGTTGGCGCCCCTTCCTAGGAGTAAAATAACAGCCATGTGGAAAACTAGGCCCCAAATAAAGATTTATCACCTCAGTAAAAAACATTCCTTTATATATGTTAGGGGTAATGTGAACCTGACTGCAGCCATCTTGTGATGATTAGCATCCATTTTGTAATGATTAGACTTTATTATAATGGTTCATTCTGTAGTGAGAAATATATGCTTGTCATCTTATTCTGCAAAGCTAGCTAACCTTGTAGATGTCCCTGGCTGTACGCCCAGAAGAATATGTCAATAAGATGGTCCAGCGACCTTGGTGTATATGCAGATGCATGGCTTATTATGACTATGAGATTATTGTTATGAGCTAGTGAATTTCCAGAATCACACTGTGCTTTACTCTGTATAACTGTGTAAAATGACGCAGTCCTAACGTGTCATCCCCTTAACCCAGTATGCTGTTACTGAAGTCTATAAGATAGGCTTGCACTGTTCAACAAACATGATTGGCGTTAGATCATATTGCTGCGTGGTCTGAGTCATTCTAAGGGATCCTTATCAGATAATCTACATCTGCCTCAGGTGGTACGGTGGGGCCGTGGCTTCGGCCTGGCCTGACACTTACCCCCCTGGGGAAACACCTAACAATTTTGGTGTCAGAAGTGGGATTCGCAGTGAGTAAGTATGAGTGCTTTTACCATGCTTTCCTTCTGTGAATCTAAACCTAAATTTAGTCTGGTAATAGGTGTTGATAATATATGATAAAGGGTTAAGGGGTTCCTGTGGTTGAGACGCAGGTTTGCGGAAGTTATAGTCCTGCCGGCAGTTGTGATAACCCCTCCACACAGGTTAAGAGTCCTGTGCTGGGTTACGACAGGTATTGTGAGTCCTGTCTGTGATAAGCGCCAAGAAATAAATGAATGCCATTTGACGGCAAATTTTTAAGTTAAGCTCCCCCGGGAAAGTTGGCAGTGAGTCTCACGTGTGTTAAAGTTTCCCATATTCATTCCCATAATAGAGTTTTGTTACCCACCTGAAACTCATGTTGATATCTGATTCTTGCTTTGCTTTGTTTTGCTGCTATATAATTGCTTAGAAAATATTAAGTGGCTATGCATGTTATTATTGTGGCTATTATTGTGTGGAGGAATGGGATCTGCTTATAGATAATAATGCACATAGAAAATTACATGTATAAGTTCGACAAAAAAAAAAGAGTTAATAGTTTCTGCAAAAGACAGAAACATTTCAAAAACACTGTCAGTGAGCACTGCTGTGGGGTAAATAGAGAAATCGGTGTTAAAAAACGAAGCAGGCAGAGAAGGGGGGCCACCACTGAGCGCGCACATAGATCAGAAGAGAAAAAAAAAAAGAAACTGTTACAGCAGCTCCGTTTGTAAGACTTTTTGTTTGCTTGCAGTAATGAAAAGGAAATTTTGTATATTGAGATGCATAATGTGTGATGGTCTGTCGGTTCTCACTGTGGTATGCGTGTAACAGATTTACTTTAAACCAAAAACAGAATGTATTATTTGAAAATGATTGTCCCAATCCATGCAGAAAATGGCCATCTTGCGGGGATTCGGAATGAAATACATTTTGAACTTGGTGACAAGTTAATCTTGAGGTCTTTTTATATTTGGTACGCTATGAAATAGATGTTTTTCTGAGAAAGAAAAAAAGGAGTGAATCTCTGGTATGCGAGATGGAATGAGCTTGTGTGTCTATCGCTGTAAAAATGTTTCTTTCTGTTTCTCTGCTGGGAAATCAGACGTTGTAAGGAGGTATTTTGTAGTGTTATTTTTATATACCTGTATTTTAAAGTCAGCAGCATGTTTTAAGTATGTGGTATTAATAAGCAGTTTTAGTTTTAAGCGACAATTGTTTTTCGGCATGTAAATATATGATATTGTTTTTGCAAGTGAAGTAACGGCTTTGAAAGTGCGATGGTGTGTGATTTTTTTGTCACGCTCTGGTAAATATGGTTAATCATATCTTAATCTATGATTAATGGGTCAACGTATGTTGTATTTGTAAGGTCTGTGCACGGAGTTAGTGCAAAAAAAAAAAAGAAATATAGTTATAGGCTGTAATTGAAAGTTTATCTAAAAGTGCGTCCGTTTTTGTTGCAAGTAAATTAATCTGCAGGTCATGCTACAGTACAGAGGTGGAATTTGTGTGGTAAATCATACAAGCAGCCTAAATTATGGTTGGGATATACATATGTAATTTACGTGATGAATGGTTAGTCCTTAAAGGGACAGACCACTGTACAATTGATTTTATATTAGTGTATTTTTAATGACTTGTTATACAAGCTGCATTAGTATAAAATGTAGGAGAAGTTGCATTTGTAAGTCTGTGTATAGCTGATGTAATTTATAATGGGTTGAATTTTGGATAATCCTTATCTTATATTTGTCTGTAAAATCAGAACTCAGTGCGTAGACGGAGCAATAGAAAATCATCATTTTATTATTTAAAGGACCAGTTCACTAATGTGAAAGGAGTTCATGAATAGCAATAACACACTATATATATATATATATATATATATATATACACGTTTTACATACTAAGCCATAATAGAAATTAATATGAAAATTACCCTTTACTGCAAGCATCAGGCTTACCTTAACTATATCAGGCACTGTCAGCATTTTCTAGTTCTTATCCTCTAGAAAAAAATATACTGAATATACCTCAGGGCAGTTAATTCTGCAGGCCGTTCTCCCAGCTGAAGTTTCCCCATACTCTTCAGTTATGTGTGAGAACAGCAGTGGACCTTAGTTACAACCTAAGATCATCAAAAACCTCAGGCAAATTCTTCTAATTTCTGCCCGAGGTAAAAAAACAGTACAACGCAGGCACCGTTTAAAAATAACAAACTTTTGCTTGAAGATGAACTACACTAATTCACATCTCTCTAGCTACTTCCCTTGTCGAGAGCTGCAAGAGAATGACTGGGGGTGGCAGTTAGGGGGAGGAGCTATATAGACAGCTCTGCTGTGGGTGATCCTCTTGCAGCTTCCTGTTGGGAAGGAGAATATCCCACAAGTAATTGATGAATCCGTGGACTGGATACACCTTACAAGAGAAATGAATTTATCAGGTAAGTTCTTACATAAATTATGGTTTTCTTTCATGTAATTGGCAAGAATCCATGAGCTAGTGACGTATGGGATAGCAATACCCAAGATGTGGAACTCCACGCAAGAGTCACTAGAGAGGGAGGGATAAAAATAAAAACAGCCATTTTCCGCTGAAAAAATTAATCCACAACCCAAAAAATTAAATTTCTCATAAAAGAAAGAAAAACTTAAATCAAAAGCAGAATAATCAAACTGAAACAGCTGCCTGAAGAACTTTTCTACCAAAAACCGCTTTTGAAGAAGCAAATACATAAAAACGGTAGAATTTAGTAAATGTATGCAAAGAGGACCAAGTTGCCGCTTTGCAAATCTGATCAACTGAAGCTTCATTCTTTAAGGCCCACGAAGTGGAAACTGATCTAGTAGAATGAGCTGTAATTCTGAGGCGGGGCCTGACCCGACTCCAAATAAGCTTGATGAATCAAAAGTTTCAACCAAGAAGCCAAGGAAATAGCAGAAGCCTTCTGACCTTTCCTAGGACCAGAAAATAAAACCTAGACTAGAAGTCTTCCTGAAATCTTTAGTAGCTTTCACATAATATTTCAAAGCTCTTACCACATCTAAAGAATGTAAAGATCTTTCCAAAGAATTCTTAGGATTAGGACACAAGGAAGGGACAATTTCTCTACTAATGTTGTTAGAATTACAACCTTAGGTAAAAATTGAAAAGAAGTCCGCAAAACTGCCTTATCCTGATGAAAAATCAGAAAAGGAGACTCACAAGAAAGAGCAGATAGCTCAGAAACTCTTCTAGCAGAAGAGATAGCCAAAAGGAACAACACTTTCCAAGAAAGTAGTTTAATGTCCAAAGAATGCATAGGCTCAAATGGAGGAGCCTGTAAAGCCTTCAGAACCAAAATTAAGACTCCAAGGAGGAGAAATTTATTTAATGACAGGCTTAATACGAACTAAAGCCTGTACAAAACAGTGAATATCAGGAAATATAGCAATCTTTCTGTGAAATAAAACAGAAAGAGCAGAGAGTTGTCCCTTCAAGGAACTTGCAGACAAACCCTTACCCAAACCATCCTGAAGAAACTGTAAAAATTCTAGGAATTCTAAAAGAATGCCAAGAGAATTTATGAGAAGAACACCATGAAATGTAAGTCTTCTAAGCTCTATAATAAATCTTTCTAGAGACAGATTTACGAGCTTGTAACGTAGTATTAATCACTGAGAGAAACCTCTATGACTTCGTACTAAGCGCTCAATTTCCATACCTTCAAATTTAATGATTTGAGATCCTGATGGAAAAACGGACCTTGAGACAGTAGGTCCGGCCTTAACAGAAGTGGCCAAGGCTGGAAACTGGACATCCGAACCAGATCCGCATACCAAAACCTGTGTGGCCATGCTGGAGCCACCAGCAACACAAACAATTGTTCCATGATGATTTTGGAGATCACTCTTGGAAGGAGAACTAGAGGCGGGAAAATGTAAGCAGGATGATAATACCAAGGAAGTGTCAGCGCATCCACTGCTTCCGCCTGAACATCCCTGGACAGGTATCTGGGAAGTTTCTTTTTAAGATGAGAGGCCATGAGATCTAGCTCTGGAAGACCCCACATCTGAACAATCTGAGATAACACATCTGGATGGAGAGACACCTCCCCTGGATGTAAAGTCTGATGGCTGAGATAATCCGCCTCCCAGTAGTCTACACCTGGGATATGCACCGCAGAGATTAGACAGGAGCTGGATTACGCCCAAGCAAGTATCCGAGATACTTCTGTCATAGCTTGGGGACTGTGAGTCCCACCCTGATGATTGACATATGCCACTGTTGTGATATTGTCTGTCTGAAAACAAATGAACTGTTCTCTCTTTAACAGAGGCCAAAGCTGAAAAGCTCTGAGAATAGCACGGAGTTCTAAAATATTGATTGGTAATCTCGCCTCTTGAGATTTCCAAACCCCTTGTGCTGTCAGAGATCCCCAAACAACTCCCCAACCTGAAAGACTCGCATCTGTTGAGATCACAGTCCAGGTTGGCCAAACAAAAGCCCCTTGAACTAAACGATGGTGATCTATCCACCACTTCAGAGAGTCGTACATTGGGATTTAAGGATATTAATTTTCAGATCCAAGACTGGTCTGAATAAATTTTCATTATTTGGGACAATATATCTGAATAAAACCCCAAACCTTGTTCCTGAAAAGGAACTGGCATGATTACCCCTGAAGACTCCAGGTATGAAACACACTTCAGGAAAGCCTGAGCTTTTACTGGATTTGCTGGGATACGTTAAAGAAAAAATTCTCACAGGAGGTCTTACTCTGAATCCTATTCGATACCCTTGAGACAATGCTCTGAATCCACTGATTTTGGACAGAATTTATCCAAATATCCTTGAAAAACCTTAATCTGCCCCCTACCAGCTGAGCTGGAATGAGGGCCGCACCTTCATGCGGACTTAGTGGCTGACTTTGGTTTCTTAAATGGCTTGGATTTATTCCAATTTGAGGAAGGCTTCCAATTGGAAACAGATTCATTGGGGGAAGGATTAAGTTTTTGTTCCTAATTTTGACGAAAGGAACGAAAACGGTTAGAAGCCTTAGGATTAACCCTTAGGTTTTTTTATCCTGAGGCAGAAAAACTCCCTTTCCCTCAGTGACAGCTGAAATAATAGAATCCAACTGAGAACCAAATAAATTACCTTGGAAAGATAGAGATAGTAATCTAGATTTAGATGTCATATCAGCATTCCAAGATTTAAGACACAAAGCTCTTCTAGCTAATATAGCTAAAGACATGGATCTAACATCAATTTTTATATAAAAAATGGCATCACAAATAAAATGATTAGCATATTGCAGTAAGCTAATAATGCTAGATATGTCAGAATCCAATTCTTGTTGTGCTAAATTCTCCAACCAGAAAGTTGATGCAGCCGCAACATCAGCCAAAGAAATTGCAGGTCTGAGAAGATGACCTGAATATAAATAGGCCTTCCTTAGATAAGATTCAAGCTTCCTATCTAAAGGATCCTTAAAGGAAGTACCATCTTCCATAGGAATAGTGGTACGTTTAGCAAGAGTAGAAATAGCCCCATCAACTTTGGGGATTTTTTTTCCCAAAACTCTATAGAATTTGCTGGTAAAGGATACAATTTTTTAAACCTTGAAGGAATAAAATAAGTACCTGGCTTATTCCATTCCTTAGAAATCATATCAGAAAACAGAATTTATGCTTACCTGATAAATTACTTTCTCCAACGGTGTGTCCGGTCCACGGCGTCATCCTTACTTGTGGGATATCTCTTCCCCAACAGGAAATGGCAAAGAGTCCCAGCAAAGCTGGCCATATAGTCCCTCCTAGGCTCCGCCCACCCCAGTCATTCGACCGACGGACAGGAGGAAATATATAGGAGAAACCATATGGTACCGTGGTGACTGTAGTTAGAGAAAATAATTCATCAGACCTGATTAAAAAACCAGGGCGGGCCGTGGACCGGACACACCGTTGGAGAAAGTAATTTATCAGGTAAGCATAAATTCTGTTTTCTCCAACATTGGTGTGTCCGGTCCACGGCGTCATCCTTACTTGTGGGAACCAATACCAAAGCTTTAGGACACGGATGAAGGGAGGGAGCAAATCAGGTTACCTAAACGGAAGGCACCACGGCTTGCAAAACCTTTCTCCCAAAAATAGCCTCCGAAGAAGCAAAAGTATCAAATTTGTAAAATTTAGCAAAAGTGTGCAGTGAAGACCAAGTCGCTGCCTTACATATCTGGTCAACAGAAGCCTCGTTCTTGAAGGCCCATGTGGAAGCCACAGCCCTAGTGGAGTGAGCTGTGATTCTTTCAGGAGGCTGCCGTCCGGCAGTCTCATAAGCCAATCGGATGAGGCTTTTAAGCCAAAAGGAAAGAGAGGTAGAAGTCGCTTTTTGACCTCTTTTACCAGAATAAACAACAAACAAAGAAGATGTTTGTCTGAAATCTTTTGTAGCCTCTAAATAGAATTTTAGAGCACGGACTACGTCCAAATTGTGTAACAAACGTTCCTTCTTTGAAACTGGATTCGGACACAAAGAAGGTACAACTATCTCCTGGTTAATATTTTTGTTAGAAACAACTTTCGGAGGAAAACCAGGCTTAGTACGCAAAACCACCTTATCTGCATGGAACACCAGATAGGGCGGAGAACACTGCAGAGCAGATAACTCTGAAACTCTTCTAGCAGAAGAAACTGCAACTAAAAACAAAACTTTCCAAGATAGTAACTTAATATCTATGGAATGTAAAGGTTCAAACGGAACCCCTTGAAGAACTGAAAGAACTAGATTTAGACTCCAGGGAGGAGTCAAAGGTCTGTAAACAGGCTTGATCCTAACCAGAGCCTGAACAAATGCTTGAACATCTGGCACAGCTGCCAGTCTTTTGTGAAGTAAAACAGATAAAGCAGAGATCTGTCCCTTCAGAGAACTTGCAGATAATCCTTTCTCCAAACCTTCTTGTAGAAAGGATAGAATCTTAGGAATTTTTATCTTGTTCCATGGGAATCCTTTAGATTCACACCAACAGATATATTTTTTCCATATTTTATGGTAAATTTTTCTAGTTACAGGCTTTCTAGCCTGAATCAGAGTATCTATTACAGAATCTGAAAACCCACGCTTTGATAAAATCAAGCGTTCAATCTCCAAGCCGTCAGTTGGAGGGAAACCAGATTCGGATGTTCGAATGGACCTTGAACAAGAAGGTCCTGTCTCAAAGGTAGCTTCCATGGTGGAGCCGATGACATATTCACCAGGTCTGCATACCAAGTCCTGCGTGGCCACGCAGGAGCTATCAAGATCACCTAGGCCCTCTCCTGATTGATCCTGGCTACCAGCCTGGGAATGAGAGGAAACAGTGGGAATACATAAGCTAGGTTGAAGGTCCAAGGTGCTACTAGTGCATCTACTAGAGTCGCCTTGGGATCCCTGGATCTGGACCCGTAGCAAGGAACCTTGAAGTTCTGACGAGACGCCATCAGATCCATGTCTGGAATGCCCCATAATTGAGTTATTTGGGCAAAGATTTCCGGATGGAGTTCCCACTCCCCCGGATGGAATGTCTGACGACTCAGAAAATCCGCTTCCCAATTTTCCACTCCTGGAATGTGGATCGCAGACAAGTGGCAGGAGTGATCTTCCGCCCATTGAATTATCTTGGTCACTTCTTTCATCGCCAGGGAACTCCTTGTTCCCCCCTGATGATTGATATATGCAACGGTCGTCATGTTGTCTGATTGAAACCTTATGAATTTGGCCTTTGCTAGTTGAGGCCAAGCTCTGAGAGCATTGAATATCGCTCTCAGTTCCAGAATGTTTATCGGGAGAAGAGACTCTTCCCGAGACCATAGACCCTGAGCTTTCAGGGATTCCCAGACCGCGCCCCAGCCCACTAGACTGGCGTCGGTCGTGACAATGACCCACTCTGGTCTGCGGAAGCTCATTCCCTGTGACAGATTGTCCAGGGTCAGCCACCAACGGAGTGAATCTCTGGTCTTTTGATCTACTTGAATCATCGGAGACAAGTCTGTATAATCCGCATTCCACTGTCTAAGCATGCACAGTTGTAATGGTCTTAGATGAATTCGTGCAAAAGGAACTATGTCCATTGTTGCAACCATCAATCCTATTACTTCCATGCACTGCGCTATGGAAGGACGAGGAACAGAATGAAGTACTTGACAAGAGCTTAGAAGTTTTGATTTTCTGACCTCTGTCAGAAAAATCCTCATTTCTAAGGAATCTATTATTGTTCAAGAAGGGAACTCTTGTTGACGGGGACAGAGAACTTTTTTCTTTGTTCACCTTCCATCCGTGAGACCTGAGAAAGGCTAGGACGATGTCCGTATGAGCCTTTGCTTTTGACAGGGACGACGCTTGAATTAGAATGTCGTCCAAGTAAGGTACTACTGCAATGCCCCTTGGTCTTAGAACCGCTAGAAGGGACCCTAGTACCTTTGTGAAAATCCTTGGAGCAGTGGCTAATCCGAATGGAAGTGCCACAAACTGGTAATGCTTGCCCAGAAAAGCGAACCTTAGGAACTGATGATGTTCCTTGTGGATAGGAATATGTAGGTACGCAACCTTTAAATCCACGGTAGTCATAAATTGACTTTCCTGGATGGTGGGTAGGATCGTTCGAATAGTTTCCATTTTGAACGATGGTACCCTGAGAAATTTGTTTAGGATCTTCAGATCCAAAATTGGTCTGAATGTTCCCTCTTTTTTGGGAACTATGAACAGATTGGAATAAAATACCATTCCTTGTTCTCTTATTGGAACTGGATGTATCACTCCCATCTTTAACAGGTCTTCTACACAATGTAAGAATGCCTGTCTCTTTATTTGGTTTGAAGATAAGTGAGACCTGTGGAACCTTCCCCTTGGGGGTAGTTCCTAGAATTCCAGGAGATAACCTTGAGAAACTATTTCTAGCGCCCAAGGATCCTGAACATCTCTTGCCCAAGCCTGAGCAAAGAGAGAGAGTCTGCCCCCCACTAGATCCGGTCCCGGATCGGGGGCTATCCCTTCATGCTGTTTTGGTAGCAGTGGTAGGCTTCTTGGCCTGCTTACCCTTGTTCCAGCCTTGCATTGGTTTCCAGGCTGGTTTGGGTTGTGAAGTATTACCCTCTTGCTTAGAGGATGCAGAATTAGAGGCTGGTCCGTTTCTGAGAAAGGGACGAAAATTAGGCTTATTTTTAGCCTTAAAAGACCTATCCTGTGGGAGGGCGTGGCCCTTTCCCCCAGTGATGTCTGAAATAATCTCTTTCAAATCTGGTCCAAATAATGTTTTACCTTTGAAAGGAATGTTAAGCAATTTTGTCTTGGAAGACACATCCGCTGACCAAGACTTTAGCCAAAGCGCTCTGCGCGCCACGATAGCAAACCCTGAAGTTTTCGCCGCTAATCTAGCTAATTGCAAAGCGGCATCTAAAACAAAAGAGTTAGCCAATTTAAGTGCTTGAACTCTGCCCATAACCTCCTCATACGAAGATTCTTTACTGAGCGACTTTTCTAGTTCCTCGAACCAGAAACACGCTGCCGTAGTGACAGGAACAATGCATGAAATTGGTTGTAGAAGGTAACCTTGCTGTACAAAAATCTTTTTAAGCAAAGCCTCTAATTTTTTATCCATAGGATCTTTGAAAGCACAACTATCTTCGATAGGAATAGTAGTGCGTTTGTTTAGAGTAAAAACCGCCCCCTCGACCTTGGGGACTGTCTGCCATAAGTCCTTTCTGGGGTCGACTATGGGAAATAATTTCATAAATATAGGGGGGGGAACAAAAGGTATGCTGGGCTTTTCCCACTCTTTATTTACTATGTCCGCCACCCGCTTGGGTATAGGAAAAGCGTCGGGGGGCACCGGAACCTCTAGGAACTTGTCCATCTTACATAATTTCTCTGGAATGACCAAATTGTCACAATCATCCAGAGTAGATAACACCTCCTTAAGCAGTGCGCGGAGATGTTCTAATTTAAATTTAAATGTCACAACATCAGGTTCAGCTTGATGAGAATTTTTTTCTGAATCTGAGATTTCTCCATCAGACAAAACCTCCCTCATGGCCCCTTGAGATTGGTGTGAGGGTATGTCAGAACAGTTATCATCAGCGCCCTCTTGCTCTTCAGTGTTTAAAACAGAGCAATCGCGCTTTCTCTGATAAGTAGGCATTTTGGATAAAAGATTTGCTATGGAGTTATCCATTACAGCCGTTAATTGTTGCATGGTAATAAGTATTGGCGCACTAGATGTACTAGGGGCCTCCAGTGTGGGCAAAACTGGTGTAGACACAGTAGGGGATGATGTAGTATCATGTTTACTCCCCTCATTTGAGGAATCATCTTGGGCAATATCATTATCTGTGGCATTACTGTCCTTACTTTGTTTGGACACTATGGCACAATTATCACATAAATTTAAATGGGGAGACACATTGGCTTTCATACATATAGAACATAGCTTATCTGATGGTACAGACATGTTAAACAGGCTTAAACTTGTCAACAAAGCACAAAAAACGTTTTAAAATAAAACCGTTACCGTCACTTTAAATTTCAAACTGAAAACACTTTATTACTGAATATGTGAAAAAGTATGAAGGAATTGTTCAAAAATTACCAAAATTTTACCACAGTGTCTTAAAGCATTAAAAGTATTGCACACCAAATTTCAGAGCTTTAACCCTTAAAATAACGGAACCGGAGCCGTTTTTAAATTTAACCCCTATACAGTCCCAGCTATATGCTTTGCTGAGACCCAACCAAGCCCAGAGGGGAATAAGATACCAAATGACGCCTTCTAGAAGCTTTTTTAGTGATTCTTAGATCCTCACACATGCATCTGCATGCCTTGCTCTCCAAAAACAACTGCGCAGTAATGGCGCGAAAATGAGGCTCAGTCTATAACTAGAAAGGCCCCCAGACTAAAAAAGGTGTCCAACACAGTGCCTGCCGTTTTTTAAACGTTCCCCAAGATTATAATGCCAATTATTAGCTAGAATCTGCATAATATGCCCCAATAAAGCAATCGTTTTAGCCCATAAAAATGTCTACCAGTTTTTAAGCCCTTTTTTAAGCCCTTTATTCTTTTATGTTTGACTAAGAAAATGGCTTACCGGTCCCCATGAGGGGAAATGACAGCCTTCCAGCATTACATGGTCTTTTTAGAAATATGGCTAGTCATACCTTAAGCAGAAAAGTCTGCTAACTGTTTCCCCCAACTGAAGTTACTTCATCTCAACAGTCCTGTGTGGAAACAGCAATCGATTTTAGTTACTGACTGCTAAAATCATCTTCCTCTTACAAACAGAAATCTTCATCCTTTTCTGTTTCAGAGTAAATAGTACATACCAGCACTATTTTAAAATAACAAACACTTGATAGAAGAATAAAAACTACATTTAAACACCAAAAAACTCTTAACCATCTCCGTGGAGATGTTGCCTGTGCAACGGCAAAGAGAATAACTGGGGTGGGCGGAGCATAGGAGGGATCATGTGACCAGCTTTGCTGGGACTCTTTGCCATTTCCTGTTGGGGAAGAGAATATCCCACAAGTAAGGATGACGCCGTGGACCGGACACACCAATGTTGGAGAAATCCCATTCCCTGTTCCTTTATTGGAACTGGGTGTATCACTCCCATCTTTAACAGGTCTTCTACACAATGTAAGAACGCCTGTCTCTTTATTTGGTTTGAGGATAAGTGAGATATGTGGAACCTTCCCCTTGGGGGTAGTTCCTTTTAAACACCAAAAAAACTCTTAACCATCTCCGTGGAGATGTTGCCTGTGCAACGGCAAAAAGAATGACTGGGGTGGGCGGAGCCTAGGAGGGACTATATGGCCAGCTTTGCTGGGACTCTTTGCCATTTCCTGTTGGGGAAGAGATATCCCACAAGTAAGGATGACGCCGTGGACCGGACACACCAATGTTGGAGAAATAGCCTCAGGAATAGGAAAAACCTGGAGAAACCACAAGAGGTTTAAAAACAGCATTTAAACGTTTATTAGACTGAACGTCAAGAGGACTGTTTACCTCAATATCCAAAGTAATTAACACTTTTAATAAAAAACGCATATACTCTATTTTAAATAAAAAAG
Source organism: Bombina bombina (assembly GCF_027579735.1). Lineage (NCBI taxonomy): Eukaryota > Metazoa > Chordata > Amphibia > Anura > Bombinatoridae > Bombina > Bombina bombina. The sequence continues at coordinate 349,344,763 of NC_069503.1, forward strand.
TAGATTTGTCAGTGTCAATGTCTGAGGAAGGATCTTCTGTATCAGATAGATCCTCATCAGAAGAGGATAAAATTATTATGTTGTTGGTCATTTGAAATTTCATCAACTGAATGAGAAGTTTTAAAAGACCTTTTACGTTTATTAGAAGGTGGAAATGCAGACAAAGCCTTCTAGATAGAATCAGAAACAAATTCTTTAAAATTCATAGGTATATCATGTACGTTAGAAGTTGAAAGAACTGCAACTGGCAATGTACTGCATGTAAAAGTTTATCATGACAACTATTACAAATGACATTCAGCAAAATAATTTCCACAATCTTACAAATGCACTTAGCTTTGGTAGAACTGATGTCAGGCAGCAATGTTCCAGCAGAAACTTCTGAGGCAGGATCAGATTGAGACATCAAAAGACAGCCATCCACATATAGCAGATAGCCAAACCAGTACTGAAAGTTATCAGTAGAGGTAATGGTAAATTGAGAGTATATCGTCGATCTGAAAAGGGAGGTAGGAGATGAATCTCTACGACCGATAACAGAGAACCTATTAAATAGACCCCCGTTAGGGAAATCATCGTATTCAATAAGTGATACTCCCTTCACGTCCCTCTGACATTCGCTGTACCATCACTAAGTCTAAAAAGTAATGGGTACTGCCATGTTTGAGCTAGTGTTGTATTTATATCTGTTTGCAAAAATGCTGTGTGAAATTCCTTTTAGATTTGTCCATTCAGCAGGGGAAACCAATAAGGGGCAACTTGCGTACAAATATGGCGACACCAATTACTTTTTAGATTGACAGTGGAATTTAGAAAAAAAATTCTTTTCAGACTTAAACTGAAGGAAAATGGAATAAATTAAAATATTAAACTTTGACTATATCAATATTTGTAATCACAAAGTAAATGATTGGCACTTTAATTCATGAAATACATTATAAAACGCTAAATTTAAAATTATTACCCTTTCATTTATTTTCTGTGTTAAATTACGATTTAGGCTGTAGCCAATCGTATCTCACCCCCTTTGGCGTCCAGCAAGTTTTAATAACGCATGCGCAAACTAAACAAGGAGGAGAGTTATGAACTTGCTGGATGCCAAAGGGCGCGTGATCCGATTGGCTACAGCCTGAATAATCGAACAGAAATATTAGAGTATGCGTTACTGGCAGAGGAACAGTGCAATTTCTAAAAACACGAAAGGGTATATATTTAAATAATTTAGCATTTATAATGCATTTCATGAATAAAGGCATCATTAAAGTTTACCATCACTTTAAGCATAGTTTAAAATAACAATTAAACATTTTATATTACAATCTCATACTGTTTTATATGTAGCTCTCTCACCAATGAAAGTGACTTTTTGCTGTCATTACAAGGCAAAAAAAGTTATTTTCTTAAATTCTTAAAAAAGGTCACACCATTTTTGTTTTAAACAGTTTTATTACACTTTGCTGCTATCACAAAATATGTCCCTTACAGTTAGATGAACAAGTTTGGAGAATATATATAAGTGTAACTTCAGTACTGACAAATAATTAATGCAGCAATCAGCACTGTTTCAAATAAAAAAAACAAGGAAAAAGATTTTTTTTTTTCTGAAAAACAGAATACATGAAGTTTAGAAACAGCCACAGCATTTTACTTCTAGCAACTTGTATTTAACAGCTTCTTACTATTTACACAAAATACTACAGCGATACAGTTTGTCGAGTTTCATAAAAGAATACTTTTAAACAGAAAGCTGTAAAGAGATTCTAAGAAATCTTTAAAAATGGGTACTCCGGTTTTAATGTCTGCTTCGACAGCTTTAATAGCGACCTGTTAAAAGAAAAAAAATATATATCAACACTTCAGAAGAAACCGTTAAACAGTTCATATACTTAAAAATGTTTATGTACATAGGGCTGAATGTTGAGGTGAAATGTATCATAGCCTTGTATTATGTCAATAGCTGTTTTTTACATAGTGCATCACTTAGGGACACAAGTCAAAATTAAATAATTATGATTCAGATAAAGCATGCAGTTTTAAGAAACATTTAATTTGTATTTCCATTATCAAATTGTGGGGTGTTTATTAATGCTCACTGAGCAGGTGCAAGTCTGTGGTTAGCTTATGGCTGTCACAATACAAAGGGCTGGCAAATTTTAAAAATTCGAATTTACTTATTGATTATTCAATTTTACTGTATTTAATAATAAAAATATATGAATTTCCAAGCATGCTTGAGGCAGGTCTATTTACCAATATTCGCATGGTAGTTTCTCATAACCAGTAAGCAGTGAATACCTTATGCTGACTTGCTGTTTAGAGAAAACCTAGGTAGGCTGAAAGCTTAGTAGCATGCACGTGTCTATAGCAATCTATAGAAGCTGCGTTTGCAACTATGTATAACTTTGCTATAAACAGTGTTGCAAACACTACTGACAGATGGCTAAATAAACGTGCACACTGAGCTCACCTAGGATTAGTATTTAACAAAGTATATAAAGAACTAAGCAAAATTGATAAGTAAATTGTAAAGTTGTTTGTGCAAAAAAAAGAGGGCTACCAAATTGGTACATGGTCTAAAAAAATGTACCAGGAGAGTCAATTACCCAAATATGTATAGCTTAGAGAAGGGAAAGAGGTGATATGATAGCAACTTTCAAGTATATTAAAGGGGCTTAGTAAAGCTAAAGCTGTGAGTATTTTACATTAAAAGAAATTCAAGAACAAGGGGTCATGATCTCAAGCTAAAGGGTAGTATATTCAGGAGTAATTTGAGGAAGCACTTTACAGAAAGGGTGATTGATTTGTGGAATAAACTTTCACAAGAGGTAGTAATGAAACATTGTAGTTAAGAATGCCTTGGATAAGCATAAAAGGCTATCTAACGAACTAGACAAGTTTACACTTTAAGGAAATATAAGGCAGAATCGCTGGGCCTCTGGCAATTGATTCCTTCTGTTCTATATGAAACAATGGTATATTAGAATGTTATTTGTAGTAGCAATCCTCCTGAAGGATATTTAACTTCAAACTGATGTATGTAATCGTGTGTTGACTGATGGTTTTTGGCAATTTTAGATTTGTTCTTAACCTCCCCCAAAAAAGAAGTAAAATATATTGAATCATGAAAGTTTAATTTTGACTTCAGTGTCCCTTTAAGGTAAAATTAGCTATAAAAATGTTCAATACATGTGATTTGTTCTCACTAAAATTACACGTTAAAAAGGGACAGGAAACCCTAAAATTTTCTGTCATGATTTGGAGTGAAAATACAGTTTTAAACAACTTTCTAATTAACTTCCAATATCAAATTTGCTATGTTCTTTTGTTATCCTTTGCTGAAGGAACATCATTGCACTACTGGCAGCAAGATTAACACATCTAGTCAGCCAATCACAAAAGACAAAATGTGTGCAGGCACCAACTCAGCAGCAGCTCCCACTAGTGTAGGATATGTGCATATTTTTCCAACAAGGGATACCAAGAGAATAAAACATTTGGAAATAGAAGTGAATTTAAAAGGCTCTTAAAATTACATACTCTATCCCAATAATGCAAGTTTAATTTAGATTTTCCTATCCCTTTAAGCAACAGGATAATGTAGATTTGGGAATAGCTTTTTTTATAAAGACTTGATACTCACGAGGACTGTAAGAACGTGATCTGGACCTAGATCTGTAACGGCTGTAGTAGGGTGAAGGAGATCGCCTCCTGAAAGATTTTTTTAATTCAATTTAAAAATAAAGCAAGAGAATTAAGTGTACTGTAACAAAAACATAATTTATGTAAGAACTTACCTGATAAATTAATTTCTTTCATATTAGCAAGAGTCCATGAGCTAGTGACGTATGGGATATACATTCCTACCAGGAGGGGCAAAGTTTCCCAAACCTCAAAATGCCTATAAATACACCCCTCACCACACCCACAATTCAGTTTAACGAATAGCCAAGAAGTGGGGTGATAAGAAAAAAGTGCGAAAGCATATAAAATAAGGAATTGGAATAATTGTGCTTTATACAAAATCATAACCACCACAAAAAAAGGGCGGGCCTCATGGACTCTTGCTAATATGAAAGAAATGAATTTATCAGGTAAGTTCTTACATAAATTATGTTTTCTTTCATGTAAATAGCAAGAGTCCATGAGCTAGTGACGTATGGGATAATGACTACCCAAGATGTGGATCTTTCCACACAAGAGTCACTAGAGAGGGAGGGATAAAATAAAGACAGCCAATTCCTGCTGAAAATAATCCACACCCAAAATAAAGTTTAACGAAAAACAGAAGCAGAAGATTCAAACTGAAACCGCTGCCTGAAGTACTTTTCTACCAAAAACTGCTTCAGAAGAAGAAAATACATCAAAATGGTAGAATTTAGTAAAAGTATGCAAAGAGGACCAAGTTGCTGCTTTGCAGATCTGGTCAACCGAAGCTTCATTCCTAAACGCCCAGGAAGTAGAAACTGACCTAGTAGAATGAGCTGTAATTCTCTGAGGCGGAATTTTACCCGACTCAACATAGGCAAGATGAATTAAAGATTTCAACCAAGATGCCAAAGAAATGGCAGAAGCTTTCTGGCCTTTTCTAGAACCGGAAAAGATAATAGACTAGAAGTCTTACGGAAAGATTTCGTAGCTTCAACATAATATTTCAAAGCTCTAACAACATCCAAAGAATGCAACGATTTCTCCTTAGAATTCTTAGGATTAGGACATAATGAAGGAACCACAATTTCTCTACTAATGTTGTTGGAATTCACAACTTTAGGTAAAAATTCAAAAGAAGTTCGCAACACCGCCTTATCCTGATGAAAAATCAGAAAAGGAGACTCACAAGAAAGAGCAGATAATTCAGAAACTCTTCTGGCAGAAGAGATGGCCAAAAGGAACAAAACTTTCCAAGAAAGTAATTTAATGTCCAATGAATGCATAGGTTCAAACGGAGGAGCTTGAAGAGCTCCCAGAACCAAATTCAAACTCCAAGGGGAGAAATTGACTTAATGACAGGTTTTATACGAACCAAAGCTTGTACAAAACAATGAATATCAGGAAGAATAGCAATCTTTCTGAGAAAAAGAACAGAAAGAGCAGAGATTTGTCCTTTCAAAGAACTTGCGGACAAACCCTTATCTAAACCATCCTGAAGAAACTGTAAAATTCTCTGTATTCTAAAAGAATGCCAAGAAAAATGATGAGTAAGACACCAAGAAATATAAGTCTTCCAGACTCTATAATATATCTCTCGAGATACAGATTTACGAGCCTGTAACATAGTATTAATCACAGAGTCAGAGAAACCTCTTTGACCAAGAATCAAGCGTTCAATCTCCATACCTTTAAATTTAAGGATTTCAGATCCTGATGGAAAAAAGGACCTTGTGACAGAAGGTCTGGTCTTAACGGAAGAGTCCACGGTTGGCAAGAGGCCATCCGGACAAGATCCGCATACCAAAACCTGTGAGGCCATGCCGGAGCTACCAGCAGAACAAACGAGCATTCCTTCAGAATCTTGGAGATTACTCTTGGAAGAAGAACTAGAGGCGGAAAGATATAGGCAGGATGATACTTCCAAGGAAGTGATAATGCATCCACTGCCTCCGCCTGAGGATCCCGGGATCTGGACAGATACCTGGGAAGTTTCTTGTTTAGATGGGACGCCATCAGATCTATTTCTGGAAGTTCCCACATTTGAACAATCTGAAGAAATACCTCTGGGTGAAGAGACCATTCGCCCGGATGCAACATTTGGCGACTGAGATAATCCGCTTCCCAATTGTCTACACCTGGGATATGAACCGCAGAGATTAGACAGGAGCTGGATTCCGCCCAAACCAAAATTCGAGATACTTCTTTCATAGCCAGAGGACTGTGAGTCCCTCCTTGATGATTGATGTATGCCACAGTTGTGACATTGTCTGTCTGAAAACAAATGAACGATTCTCTCTTCAGAAGAGGCCAAAACTGAAGAGCTCTGAAAATTGCACGGAGTTCCAAGATATTGATAGGTAATCTCACCTCCTGAGATTCCCAAACTCCCTGTGCCGTCAGAGATCCCCACACAGCTCCCCAACCCGTGAGACTTGCATCTGTTGAAATTACAGTCCAGGTCGGAAGCACAAAAGAAGCCCCCTGAATTAAACGATGGTGATCTGTCCACCATGTTAGAGAGTGTCGAACAATCGGTTTTAAAGATATTGTTTGAGATATCTTCGTGTAATCCTTGCACCATTGCTTCAGCATACAGAGCTGAAGAGGTCGCATGTGAAAACGAGCAAAGGGGATCGCGTCCGATGCAGCAGTCATAAGACCTAGAATTTCCATGCATAAGGCTACCGAAGGGAATGATTGTGACTGAAGGTTTCGACAAGCTGCAATCAATTTTAGACGTCTCTTGTCTGTTAAAGACAGAGTCATGGACACTGAATCCATCTGGAAACCCAGAAAGGTTACCCTTGTCTGAGGAATCAAAGAACTTTTTGGTAAATTGATCCTCCAACCATGATCTTGAAGAAACAACACAAGTCGATTCGTATGAGATTCTGCTAAATGTAAAGACTGAGCAAGTACCAAGATATCGTCCAAATAAGGAAATACCACAATACCCTGTTCTCTGATTACAGACAGAAGGGCACCGAGAACCTTTGTAAAAATTCTTGGAGCTGTAGCTAGGCCAAACGGCAGAGCCACAAACTGGTAATGCTTGTCCAGAAAAGAGAATCTCAGGAACTGATAATGATCTGGATGAATCAGAATATGCAGATATGCATCCTGTAAATCTATTGTGGACATATAATTCCCTTGCTGAACAAAAGGCAAGATAGTCCTTACAGTTACCATTTTGAACGTTGGTATCCTTACATAACGATTCAATATTTTTAGATCCAGAACTGGTCTGAAGGAATTCTCCTTCTTTGGTACAATGAAGAGATTTGAATAAAACCCCATCCCCTGTTCCTGAACTGGAACTGGCATAATTACTCCAGTCAACTCTAGATCTGAAACACATTTCAGAAATGCTTGAGCTTTTACTGGGACACGGGAAAGAAAAAATCTCTTTGCAGGAGGTCTCATCTTGAAACCAATTCTGTACCCTTCTGAAATAATGTTCTGAATCCAAAGATTGTGAACAGAATTGATCCAAATTTCCTTGAAAAAACGTAACCTGCCCCCTACCAGCTGAGCTGGAATGAGGGCCGCACCTTCATGTGGACTTAGAAGCAGGCTTTGCCTTTCTAGCTGGCATGGATTTATTCCAGACTGGAGATGGTTTCCAAACTGAAACTGCTCCTGAGGATGAAGGATCAGGCTTTTGTTCTTTGTTGAAACGAAAGGAACGAAAACGATTAGCCCTGCTTTTACCTTTAGATTTTTTATCCTGTGGTAAAAAAGTTCCTTTCCCACCAGTAACAGTTGAAATGATGGAATCCAACTGAGAACCAAATAATTTGTTACCCTGGAAAGAAACAGAAAGTAAAGTTGATTTAGAAGCCATATCAGCATTCCAAGTTTTAAGCCATAAAGCTCTTCTAGCTAAAATAGCTAGAGACATAAACCTGACATCAACTCTGATAATATCAAAAATGGCATCACAGATAAAATTATTAGCATGCTGAAGAAGAATAATAATGTCATGAGAATCACGATGTGTTACTTGTTGCGCTAAAGTTTCCAACCAAAAAGTTGAAGCTGCAGCAACATCAGCCAAAGATATAGCAGGTCTAAGAAGATTACCTGAACACAGATAAGCTTTTCTTAGAAAGGACTCAATTTTCCTATCTAGAGGATCCTTAAACGAAGTACCATCTGATGTAGGAATAGTAGTACGTTTAGCAAGGGTAGAAATAGCCCCATCAACTTTAGGGATTTTGTCCCAAAATTCTAATCTGTCAGACGGCACAGGATATAAATGCTTAAAACGTTTAGGAGTAGTAAATGAATTACCCAATTTATCCCATTCTTTGGAAATTACTGCAGAAATAGCATTAGGAACAGGAAAAACTTCTGGAATAACCACAGGAGCTTTAAATACCTTATCCAAACGTTTAGAATTAGTATCAAGAGGACCAGAATCCTCTATTTCTAATGCAATTAGGACTTCTTTAAGTAAAGAACGAATAAATTCCATTTTAAATAAATATGAAGATTTATCAGCATCATCCTCAGAGACAGAATCCTCTGAACCAGAGGAGTCATCAGAATCAGAATGATGATGTTCATTTAAAAATTCATCTGTAGGGAGAGAAGTTTTAAAAGATTTTTTACGTTTACTAGAAGGAGAAATAACAGACATAGCCTTCTTTATGGATTCAGAAACAAAATCTCTTATATTATCAGGAACATTCTGCACCTTAGATGTTGAGGGAACTGCAACAGGCAATGGTACTTTACTAAAGGAAATATTATCTGCTTTAACAAGTTTGTCATGACAATCAATACAAACAACAGCTGGAGAAATAGCTACCAAAAGTTTACAGCAGATACACTTAGCTTTGGTAGATTCAGCACTTGACAGCGATTTTCCTGTAGTATCTTCTGACTCAGATGCAACGTGAGACATCTTGCAATATGTAAGAGAAAAAACAACATATATATAAAGCAAAATTGATCAAATTCCTTAAATGACAGTTTCAGGAATGGGAAAAAATGCCAAAGAACAAGCTTCTAGCAACCAGAAGCAATAAAAAATGAGACTTAAATAATGTGGAGACAAAAACGACGCCCATATTTTTTCGCGCCAAATAAGACGCCCACATTATTTGGCGCCTAAATGCTTTTTGGCGCCAAAAATGACGCCACATCCGGAACGCCGACATTTTTGGCGCGAAATAACGTAAAAAAAATGACGCAACTTCCGGCGACACGTATGACGCCGGAAACGGAAATAGAATTTTTGCGCCAAAAAAGTCTGCGCCAAGAATGACGCAATAAAATGAAGCATTTTCAGCCCCCGCGAGCCTAACAGCCCACAGGGAAGAGTCAAATTTTTGAAGGTAAGAAAAAATGGTTAAATCAAAATGCATTATCCCAAATATGAAACTGACTGTCTGAAAATAAGGAAAGTTGAACATTCTGAGTCAAGGCAAATAAATGTTTGAATACATATATTTAGAACTTTATAAACAAAGTGCCCAACCATAGCTTGGAGTGTCACAGAAAATAAGACTTCCTTACCCCAGGACACTCATCTACATATAGCAGATAGCCAAACCAGTACTGAAACGAGAATCAGCAGAGGTAATGGTATATATAAGAGTATATCGTCGATCTGAAAAGGGAGGTAAGAGATTAATCTCTACGACCGATAACAGAGAACCTATGAAATAGACCCCGTAGAAGGAGATCACTGCATTCAAATAGGCAATACTCTCCTCACATCCCTCTGACATTCACTGCACGCTGAGAGGAAAACCGGGCTCCAACTTGCTGCGGAGCGCATATCAACGTAGAATCTAGCACAAACTTACTTCACCACCTCCATCGGAGGCAAAGTTTGTAAAACTGAATTGTGGGTGTGGTGAGGGGTGTATTTATAGGCATTTTGAGGTTTGGGAAACTTTGCCCCTCCTGGTAGGAATGTATATCCCATACGTCACTAGCTCATGGACTCTTGCTAATTACATGAAAGAAATGGTTAGAAGAAGAGTTTTTTTTTTTGTTTTTTTTTAACTATTTAAGAAAGCCTAAGCTTTCTAGCATAAATCATTGCTTTAATAAACAGCAGTGAAGACCAACAAACTTACCGGTATCTGTAGTCATATTCTTCATATCTGTCATAACTCCTGTCATAACTCCTATCATAAAAAGAGTCCCGCCGCCGACTTCCTCCACTGCCCCCACTGCTTCCGCCGCCGCCGCCGCCACCACCACTGGAATTATATTTAAAAGTTTAGGACAGTGGAATATTTACAACTTAACACAAAATAAAATTACTCATACATAAATTGAGAAATTTGCGACTGCAATAAATGTCCTACTTCTAAACTGTTTGCTTGCCTTTTAATACTCAAATATTAAATTGTTTCACATGAGTTCTGTCATCACTTCAGCACTGTCAACTTTATGTGCACCATTTAAAAAACAGAATTTATTCTTACCTGATAAATTTCTTTCTCTTACGGTGTATCCGGTCCACGGCTTCATCCTTACTTGTGGGATATTCTCAATCCCTACAGGAAGTGGCAAAGAGAGCACACAGCAGAGCTGTTCATATAGCTCCCCTCAGGCTCCGCCCCCCTAGTCATTCGACCGACGGTTAGGAGAAAAAGGAGAACCATAGGGTGAAGTGGTGACTGTAGTTAACAAAAATAAATTTTAAACCTGACTAAACTGCCAGGGTGGGCCGTGGACCGTGGACCGGATACACCGTAAGAGAAAGAAATTTATCAGGTAAGCATAAACTCTGTTTTCTCTTACATTGGTGTATCCGGTCCAGGGCTTCATCCTTACTTGTGGGAACCAATACCAAAGCTTTAGGACACGGATGAAGGGAGGGAACAAGTCAGGTTACCTAAACGGAACGCACCACTGCTTGCAAAACCTCTCTCCCAAAAATAGCCTCCGAAGAAGCAAAAGTATCGAATTTGTAAAATTTGGCAAATGTATGCAGTGAAGACCAAGTCGCTGCCTTACAGCTCTGTTCAACAGAAGCCTCATTCTTGAAAGCCCATGTGGAAGCCACAGCTCTAGTGGAATGAGCAGTAATACGTTCGGGAGGCTGCCTTCCAGCAGTCTCATAAGCCAATCGGATGATGCTTTTCAGCCAGAAAGACAGAGAGGTAGCAGTTGCTTTTTGACCTCTCCTCTTGCCAGAATAGACGACAAACAAGGAAGATGTTTGTCTGAAGTCTTTAGTTGCTTTTAGATAAAACTTTAAAGCACGAACTACATCAAGGTTGTGTAACAGACGTTCCTTGTTAGAAACTGGATTAGGACATAGAGAAGGAACAACTATTTCCTGGTTAATATTCTTATTGGAAACCACTTTTGGAAGAAAATCAGGTTTGGTACGTAAAACGACATTATCTGTATGGAACACCAGATAGGGTGAATTACACTGCAAAGCAGACAATTCAGAAACTCTTCTAGCAAAAGAAATAGCTACCAAAAACAAAACTTTCCAAGATAGCAACTTAATATCTATGGAATGTAGAGGTTCAAACGGAACCCTTTGAAGAACTGAAAGAACTAAATTTAGACTCCATGGAGGAGTCACAAATCTGTAGACAGGCTTGATTCTGACTAAAGCCTGTACAAACGTCTGAACATCTGGCACGGCTGCCAGACGCTTGTGTAACAAAACAGACAGAGCAGATATCTGTCCTTTTAAGGAACAAGCTGACAGACCTTTCTTCAATCCTTCTTGGAGAAAAGATAGTAACCTTGGAATCCTAATCTTACTCCATGAGTAACCCTTGGATTCACACCAACAAAGATATTTCCGCCATATCTTATGGTAAATTTTCCTGGTAACAGGCTTTCTAGCCTGGATCAGAGTATCTATAACGGATTCAGAGAACCCACGCTTAGCTAGAACTAAGCGTTCAATCTCCAACCAGTCCGTTGCAGAGAAACTAGATTTGGATGCTTGAATGGACCTTGGATTAGAAGGTCCTGCCTCAAAGGTAGCTTCCATGGTGGAGCAGATGACATATTCACCAGGTCTGCATACCAAGTCCTGCGTGGCCACGCAGGAGCTATCAGAATTACCGAAGCCTTCTCCTGCTTGATCCTGGCTACTAGCCGCGGGAGAAGAGGAAACGGTGGAAAGACATAAGCTAGATTGAACGACCAAGGCACCACTAAGGCATCTACCAATGTCGCCTTGGGATCCCTGGACCTGTAACGTGGAACTTTGGAGTTCTGTCGTGACGCCATCAGATCCAGATCTGGAAGACCCCATAGTTGGGTTAACTGGGCAAAAACTTCCGGGTGAAGTTCCCACTCCCCCGGATGGAAAGTCTGACTCAGATAATCCGCCTCCCAGTTGTCTACTCCTGGGATGTGAATTGCTGATAGATGGCAGGAGTGATCCTCTGCCCATTTGATGATCTTGGATACCTCCCTCATCTCCAGGGAACTCTTTGTTCCTCCCTGATAATTGATGTACGCTACAGTCGTGATGTTGTCCGACTGAAATCTGATGAATTTGGCCTCTGCTAGCTGAGGCCAGGCCTGGAGCGCATTGAATATCGCTCTCAATTCCAAAATGTTTATAGGGAGAAGAGATTCTTCCCAAGACCATAGACCCTGAGCTTTCAGGGTTTCCCAGACCGCGCCCCAACCTAAGAGACTGGCGTCGGTCGTGACAATGATCCACACTGGTCTGCGGAAGCTCATTCCCTGAGACAGGTGATCCTGAGACAACCACCAGAGGAGTGAGTCTCTGGTTTTTTGGTCCATTTGTATTTGGGGAGACAAAACCGCATAATCCCCATTCCACTGTTTGAGCATGCACAGCTGCAGTGGTCTTAGATTAATTCGAGCAAAAGGAACCACGTCCATTGCCGCAACCATTAGTCCTATTACCTCCATGCATTGAGCCACGGAGGGATGAGGAATGGCATGAAGAACTCGACAAGTGTTTGAAAGTTTTAACTTCCTGACCTCTGTCAAAGATTTTCATCTCTACCGAGTCTATTATTGTTCCCAGGAAGGGAACCCTTGTGAACGGGGACATAGAACTCTTTTCTACATTCACCTTCCACCCGTGAGATCTTAGAAAGGCCAGAACAATGTCCGTATGAGCCTTTGCCTTGTGAAAGGACGATGCTTGAATTAAGATGTCGTCTAAGTAAGGTGCTACTGCAATGCCCCTTGGTCTTAGCACCGCTAGAAGGGACCCTAGCACCTTTGTGAAAATTCTGGGAGCAGTGGCCAATCCGAAGGGAAGAGCTACGAACTGGTAATGCTTGTCCAGAAAGGCAAACCTCAGGAACTGATGGTGATATTTGTGGATAGGAATATGCAGGTACGCATCCTTTAAATCTGCGGTAGTCATATATTGACCCTCCTGGATCATTGGTAAGATTGTCCGAATGGTTTCCATTTTGAATGATGGAACTCTGAGGAATTTGTTTAGGATTTTTAAGTCCAGGATTGGCCTGAAAGTTCCTTCCTTTTTTGGAACTACAAACAGGTTTGAGTAAAAACCCAGTACTTGTTATGCTGTTGGAACTGGGTGTATCACTCCCATTTTTAGAAGGTCTTCTACGCAACGTAAGAATGCCTGTCTCTTTATCTGGTCTAAAGACGAGCGAGAAATGTGGAACCTACCCTTTGGAGGAAGGTCCTTGAATTCCAGAAGGTACCCCTGAGTGACAATTTCTAACGCCCAGGGATCCGGCACATCTCTTGCCCAAGCCTGAGCAAAGAGAGAAAGTCTGCCCCCTACTAGATCCGGTCCCGGATCGGGGGATACCCCTTCATGCTGTTTTGGTAGCAGCAGCAGGCTTCTTGGCCTGTTTACCCTTGTTCCAGCCTTGCAGGGGTTTCCATGCTGGTTTGGGCTGGGAAGCGTTACCCTTTTGCTTAGTGGCTGAAGAGGTAGAAGCAGGTCCGTTCCTAAAATTGCAAAAGGAACGAAAATTAGACTTGTTTTTAGCTTTGAAAGGTCTATCTTGTGGAAGGGAATGGCCCTTTCCCCCAGTGATATCTGAAATAATCTCTTTCAACTCTGGCCCAAATAGGGTCTTACCCTTGAAAGGAACATTAAGCAGTTTTGTTTTGGACGACACATCCGCCGACCAAGATTTTAGCCAAAGCGCTCTGCGCGCCACAATTGCAAAACCAGAAATTTTCGCCGCTAATTTAGCCAACTGAAAAGCGGCATCTGTGATGAAAGAATTAGCCAACTTCAGGGCGTGAATTCTGTCCATAACCTAGTCATAAGAAGTCTCCTTCTGGAGTGAGTTTTCTAGTTCCTCAAACCAAAAAGCCGCTGCAGTGGTTAGACGAATAATGCAAGAAATTGGTTGAAGAAGGAAACCTTGTTGAACAAATATTTTCTTAAGTAAACCTATTTTTTTATCCATAGGATCTTTGAAAGCGCAACTATCTTCTATTGGCTTAGCTAGAGTTGAAACTGCCCCCTCTACCTTAGGGACCGTCTGCCACGCGTCCCTCTTAGGTATCGGAAACGCATCAGTGTGTACCGGGACCTCTAAGAATATGTCCATTTTACACAATTTTTCTGGGACCACTAAGGGGTCACAATCATCAAGTGTAGCCAGGACCTCCTTAAGCAGGGCGCGGTGGTGTTCTAGCTTAAATTTAAATGCTATGGTATCTGGCTCTGCCTGCTGAGAAACTTTTCCTGTGTCAGAAATTTCTCCCTCAGACAGGCCCTCCCTCACCGCCAAGTCAGATTGTTGTGAGGGCACTACAGATAAATTATCCGCTGCGTCCGATTGCTCATTTTCTGTATTTAAAACTGAGCTATCGCGCTTCCTTGGAAACGCTGGCAGTTTGGATAAAAATGCTGCGAGAGAATTATCCATTACTGCTGCAAAGTAATAGGGATCGATGCGCTAGAGGTACTGGGCATCGCTTGCGCGGGCATAACTGGTGTCGACACAGGAGAGGATAGAGTACTATCCTCACTACCTTCAGCTAAAGCAACATCTTGGGCTACATTTTTAAGTGTCACTGTATGGTCCTTAAACTGCTTGGACACTATAGCACACTTCAAGCATAAATTCAATGGGGGTACCGCCATGGCTTTTAAACATATAGAACAAGGGCTATCTGAAGGCTCAGACATGTTTGACAGACTTAGACAGCACTATAATGCAAGAAAAAATACTTTTTTTTAAAAAACGTTACTGTGTCTTTAAATAATAAAAGTGCACACTTTATTACCAAAACATCAAAACCCTCAAACAAACATCCGATCTTAATGAAATTTTCACCACATTATCCCAATGCTTTGAAAAGATTGCACACAAATTTTCAGATCAATTAACCCCTTAATGCCCAAACCGGAGCTAAAAACTGCAATTAACCGGTTATAAACTCTACAGCACGATGCCACAGCCTCTACTGTGGCTTTTACCTTCCTTAGGGATTATTTGATGAAGAAATAAGCCTCTCTGAAGTCCCCTCTGAGGTCTCTGGACTCCACACGTGAAGCTGCATGAACTGTCTTAGCAAAAACAACTGCGCAACTGAGGCGTGAAAATGAGGCCCCCTCCCTCTCCATTCCAGAGTGATGGGGCCTTTGAGGTAGATTAGGTGTCTAATCAAGTACCAGGCAAAATAAAAAACCCCATAAGCGTTTTATAAGTGTCAAAAACAGCATATCCATTCTTAAATCATGCTAATAAGCAATCGATTAAGCCCTTAATTTAAGCAATCATTTTATACTTAGAGTCTGAGAAAAAATGGCTTACCTACCCCTGTGGGGATTTCTGACAGTCTTCTAGCATTACTGGGTCTTGTTAGAAAAATGACTGATCATACCTGAAGCAGTTAAAGGGACAGTCTAGGCCAAAATAAACTTTCATGATTCAGATAGAGCATGTAATTTTAAACAATTTTCCAATTTACTATTATCACCAATTTTGCTTTGTTCTCTTGGTATTCTAAGTTGAAAGCTTAACCTAGGAGGTTCATATGCTAATTTCTTAGACCTTGAAGCCCACCTCTTTCAGATTGCATTTTAACAGTTTTTCACCACTAGAGGGTGTTAGTTCACGTATTTCATATAGATAACACTGTGCTCGTGCACGAGAAGTTATCTGAGAGCAGGCACTGATTGGCTAGACTGCAAGTCTGTCAAAAGAACTGAAAAAAGGGGCAGTTTGCCGAGGCTTAGATACAAGATAATCGCAGAGGTTAAAAGTATAGTATTATAACTGTGTTAGTTATGCAAAACTGGGAAATGGGTAATAAAGGGATTATCTATCTTTTAAAACAATAAAAATTCTGGTGTAGACTGTCCCTTTAAGCCTGCAAACTGTTCCCCCCAACTGAAGTTCTCCGGTATTCAACAGTCCTGCGTGGGAACAGCAATGGATTTTAGTTACTGGTGCTAAAATCATATTCCTCTCAGCAGAAATCTTCATCTCTTTCTGATTCAGAGTAGTAAATAGTACAAGCCGGCACTATTTTAAAATAAACTTTTGATAGAAGAAATAAACTACAAAATCTAACACCACAAACTCTTTACCCTCCCGTGGAGATGCTACTTGTTAGAGCGGCAAAGAGAATGACTAGGGGGGGCAGAGCCTGAGGGGAGCTATATGGACAGCTCTGCTGTGTGCTCTCTTTGCCACTTCCTGTAAGGATTGAGAATATCCCACAAGTAAGGATGAAGCCGTGGACCGGATACACCAATGTAAGAGAAAAGTAACATTGTACACTAAGATTTTTCTTAGCATAAATGTTTTGTAGAGGATCCATTTATATAGCCCATACAGGTTGTTTAGTTTAGCTTATTTTTAAACATTGTACTGATTTTTAGACTTCTAACAAATCCCCAAAGTTTTAGAAGTAGACTTGTCTGCATATGAAAAGACCCTTTACACAAACAGGAGCAAGCTGGAGTAGGTAGAGGGGGGAAGTTTCTGCTCTTTGTTTTCCAGCCCATTTCAGTGTATCCCAGCCTTACCTTTTCAACAGTGCTAAACTGTGAGCTTCTAAGGAAGTAAAAAAAAAAAAAAAAAAAGCTTACCTGATAATTTCATTTCCATAATTTCCATCTGTGGGATGAGAGTCCACTGCTTCATTCATTACTTGTGGGAATTAAGAACCTGGCCACCAGGATGCGGCAAAGACACCCCAGCCAAAAACTTAAATACCTCCCCCACTCCTCATCCACAGTCATTCTGCCAAGGGAACAAGGAACAGTAGAAGAAATATCAGGGTATAAAATTCTGCCAGAAGATTATTATTAAATTAAGGTCCGCCCACCGGAGCAAACGGGCAGGCGCAGTGGACTCTCCTCCCACAGTTGGAAATTAAATAATTAGGGTACGCTTCCCTGAATACACCACAAATAAGGACGAAGTCTGTCTGAAATCATTTGAGGCCTGAAGATAGAACTTCAAGGTTCGAACCTCATCCAAGTTATGCAGTAACCTTTCCTTAGATGAAGGGTTAGGACACAAGGAAGGAACTACTATCTCCTGATTAATGTTATGATCTGACACTACCTTGGGAAGAAATCCCAACCCAGCGCGAAGTACAGCCTTATCAGCGTGAAAACCAGGTAAGGGGGCAATAGCCAGAAGAAGTAAAACCTTTCAGGAAATGATCTTAATGTCAAGCGCATGCATAGGCTCAAACGGAGCCCTCTGCAAGACCTTAAGAACCATGTTTAAGCTCCAAGGAGGAGCAGAATTTCTAAAGACAGGTCTGATCCTAGACAGTCTGAACAAAGGACTGAATATCAGGAAGCTCCGCTAGCTTCTTGATAAACAGCACCGACAACGCCAAAATCTGTCCCCTTAAGGAACTGGCTGCAAGACCCTTATCCAAGTCCATCCTGGAGAAAGGCCAGAAACCTGGATACCCTAACCTTGTGCCAGGGATATCCACGTTCCTCACACCAGGATAAGTAGGTACAATGGGAATCGTAGGAACCAGACGTGGTCCTTGTGGATTGGCACGTGAAGGTAGACATCCTTCAAGTCTATTGTCATAAATTGCTCCTCTTGAACTAGGGGCAGAATCAGATTGTCTCCATTTTGAACGGATGGGACTGACCGAAACTTGTTTAGGCACTTTAGGTCTAAAATTGGGTGGAATGTGCCCTTCTTTGGGACCACGAAAAGGTTTGAATAGTACCCTAGACATATTTCTGCTAGAGGTACTGGAACGATTACTCACTCAGAGAGGAGAGATCCCTTACACACTCTAGGCGTCTCTTCTCTGGACTTGAGGATAGGTTTGACAGGAGGAATCTGCCCCTGGGCGGATGAGTCTTGAACCCTATCCTGTAACCCTGGGTAATAACCTCCAGAACCCAAGGATCATGCACGTCTCATCCAAGCCTCTGCGAACAGAGATAGTCTGCCCCCGACGCAATCCAGCGACGGATCGGGGGTCGCCCCTTCATGCTGACTTTGTCTCGAGGGGCTTCTTGCTCTGCTTGGACTTGGTTCCAAGATTGGGATGGCTTCCAAGATCCCTTGGACTGCTCAGTGTTTGCAGCAGGCTACTGACGTTGAGACTTGTCCAAACGAAAGGGACGAAAAGTAGAGCTCTTAGGCTTATTCTTAACCTGCGGAAGGAAAGCACCCTTGCCTCCCGTAACCATGGATATGATAGAGTCCAGGCCTGGACCAAAAAGAACTTCCCCTGAAACTGAAGGGATAGTAATCTAGACCTGGAGGTCATGTAAGCAGACGAAGAATAACAGAGCCCTATGGGCTAGAACGGAGAAACCTGATGTCTTAGCATTCAGGCGAACAACATATTTGTATCACAGATAAGAAATTGCAACTCTTAAGGCCTAAATCTTTTCCTGTATCTCCGAGGGGAGTCTCAACCTTGACCATAGCTGACAGAGTGTCACACCAATAGGTAGCCACTCCAGCCACTGCAGCGATCGCCTCTGCCGGTTGGAAAACAAACCCTGTGAGTTAGAAAAAAACTAAAACCTCTTTCTTTCACAACATTGATTTTAATTTTTTATCCATGGGCTCCTTGGACGAACTATCTTCGAGGGGAATAGTCGTACGCTTAGCTAGCGAGGAGATAGCTCCATCCACCTTAGGAATGGCCCCCTATAGCTCAAACTTAGAGTCCGGAACAGGGAACAGCTTTTTAAAAGATGTAGAGGGAGAAAAGGACGAGTCCAGTTTCTCAGACTCTTAATAATTGCAGCCATCTTCACAGGAACTGGGAACATCTGAGGTACCACCCTGTTCTCGTTAACCCTATCTAGCTTAGGGATCAAAGGTTCTTCCGGAAGTTACGGTTCCGGAACCTCCAACGTAGCAAGCACTTTCAGTAAAAAGCGCAAATACTCAATCTTAAACTTTAAGTCTGGCTCCTCCATAGCGAGAGGTCTATAATCTGAGACATCCAACAGAGTAGATGACCCCTGGGACAGGAGGCTATGTCTTTTCCTTCGTTTGCACTTTGCAGGGCATGGAAGGCCGCAGAAACCGCCTCTTATAAGTGGGCAGCAAATCTGGTGGCCACAAGGCCCCTCCTGCAGAAGGATTAGTAGGGCCTTGGGGAGCTACATGTATAATCGGACACGATTGTTGGAAACTTACCTCGCGTGACTGAGAACCCTCAGGTTGACGGCTCAGTAGTGCTAAATCTTATTCTCTTTAGAAATTGCAATCTTATAAAAGCTTGTAGAACACAGTTGAGCAGACGGATCAACCTGAACCTCCTCACAATAAACAGGTATTAGATTTAACTAAAGAGGGAGTATCCTCTAACAGAGTCCTCCATAGCTTTCAGCTTTAATGCAGACTGTGATAGACTAAAAGGCACCTTTATACACCAATGGCCAGGGAACTCACCACCTCCTATGACCCGGACCACAGAGAAACCGTTACATCTCCCTGCCAATCAGAAAAGAGGAAGTTGAAGAAGAGGTCACACCCGGTCACATGGAGTGCCATGCAGGACAACCCCTGCACTATAGAAAAAAAAAATGCGCCAAAAAAGGCTGCGACGATCTTCACCTGACTGTTCACACATTGCTTGAGCCTCATCTCACACATGACGTAGCATTAACACAAAAAGCTAAATTTATGCTTACCTGATAAATGTATTTCTTTCTTGTCACGATGAGTCCACGGATCATTTAATTACTATTGGGAATATAACTCCTGCCCAGCAAGAGGCGGCAAAGTGCACCACAGCAAAGCTGTTAAATATCACCTCCCTTCCCCCCCAACGCAGTCATTCGACCGACACAAAAGAGAGAAAGGAAGCAACAAGGTACAGGTGTGTCTGAAGTTTGTAACATACCAACAAACCTGTCCAAAGTACATGGCGGGCCGTGGACTTGTGTCAACAAATAAATAAATCAGGAAAGCATAAATTTTCTTTTCTTTCTAATGACACGATGAGTCCACGGATCTTCCAATTACTATTGGGGATCTATACCCAAGTTAGAGTACACAGATAAGGGAGGGACAAGACAGGGAACCTAAACGGAAGGCACCACTGCTTGAAGAACCTTTCTCCCAAAAGAGGCCTCAGCCGAGGCAAGCGTCAAATTTATAGAATTTTGAAAAAGTGTGGAGAGGACCAAGTTGCAGCCTTGCAAATCTGTTCCACAGAAGCTTCATTTTTGAATGCTCAGGAGGAGAAAACAGCCCTCGTAGAATGAGATTTAACTCAGCCACAAAGAAAAAGTAGCCGTAGCTTTCTGCCCCTTACGTTTCCCAGTGAAAACCACAGACAGAGTAGAAGACGGACGAATATCCTTAGTCGTCTAAATAGAATTTTCATGCACGCACCACATCCAGATTGTGCAAAAGCCGTTCCTTTTAAGAAGGATTAGGACACAAGGAAGGAACAATAATCTGATTATTGTTCCGTTATGAAACCACTTTAGGGAGAAACCCTAACATAGTACGCAAAACCACCTTATCCAAATGAAAAATAAGGTAAGGAGACTCTTACTGTAATACCGAGAGTTCTGACACTCAACGAGCAGATGAAATAACAAGAAACAAAACTTTCCAAGTTAACAATTTAATATCTAAGCTTGAGCTACAAACCGCGGATGGCAATTGTAAACCCTGGTGTACATACATTTTCTTGAGTAACCCCTCTAACTTCTTATCCATAGGATCATTAAAGGAACAACTATCCTCTATGGGAATAGTAGTTCTCTTGGTCTTGGCTAGCGTGGAAATTGCCCCTTCCACTTTAGGTACCGTCTGCCAAGACTCCTTGATAGCATCTGCTATAGGAAACTTTTTTAAATATAGGGGATGGAGAAAAAGGGATACCGGTCTCTCCCATTCCTTAGCAATAATCTCTGTAGCCTTATCTGGTACAGGAAATACCTCCAACATGGAGGGCACGTCAAAATACTTGTTTAGTTTACTGGACTTCGTAGGATTGACTACGACGGTAGTGTCCAAGTCGTCCAGGGTAGCTAAAACCTCCTTAAGTAACAAACGGAGGTGTTCAAGCTTAAACCTGAAAGAAACAACTTCAGTATCAGATAAAGGTACTACACTGTCTGAATCTGAGATTTCACCCTCAGATGCTACCGAAGTATCTTCCTCTTCAGGTTTCTGGGAAGAAACATTCGGAATAGCCACTACTGTGTCAGCAACCTTATTCACTGATTGATTACATTTCCTCTTGCGCTTTCCCTGCAGCATAGGAAAAGCAGACAACATCAGATAAAGCTGATGACATTAGGGAAGTGATATCTTGCAAGGTAACTCCAGGTGGAGTAATAGAGGAAGCGCAGGGTACTGGCTATATGGACAATACATTTTGGGACGCATGAGGAGAAAGCTGCGGCATATCTTGAACATTGTCAGAAAACTCCTGAACAGTATCCTCCTTAGACAATGTTGGCTCTGGAAAAAACCTATCCCTGTAATGTAAAGTTCTCTCAATACATGAGAAACAGAAAGGGATTGGTGATTCTACATTAGCATCAAAACAAACATGTAACATCTTACAGGGTTTCTTGGTCCATCTTTATTCACCAACAGACAAAAGATTTTTATTTAGAAAATAGCCCTCCCCCCAAACAAAAAAAATAGTTACTGTGTCTCTAAATTTTAAACGAAAAAAAAAAATAACCGCTTTATTTTTCTGTCATCTGAAATAAACAATGGCCCCCAAAATAGCACCTCAGACAACTATGATGTGCTTACCTGCCTGCCTACTAACGAAGTATATCACTTGCAGTTGATCCGGACTCAAATGTTTTAACTATTATGGTCCGTAACCGCAAAGCTGCTTAATCTGTGACGCAGCCGATTTCCAATGCTTAACACAGGAAGTGACACAGGGCCAGAAAAAAGGCAGTCAATAGGAACTGCCGCCGAATCTAACTCCGCCCACCGTGGGCGTAACCACAAGAAACTCCCGATCAGCTAAATGTATTACCACGACCGTCGGGAGTAAAATTAAAAAAACATACACCACCATCAACTGAGCCAGATTCCCCTTATCCCCAGTGCCTGCTCTGCTGCCCTAATAAACATTCCCCTATCATAGTTGAATGTGACTTGCCACAAATTTTTAAATGTGAAAGTGCTATCTTTTTCTCTGTATGTGTGACCCAGAAAAAATCAAAGTTAGCACTTACCTTAAGACTTCTGCAAGGCAGCTCACTAGGTTTGAGAGGCCAGTTCCCTTACATGGACCTGTGGACAGAAACAAAGTGAGTAATCTTACTCAGGCTTGCACGGTTAAGGCAGCATAAATATATGGGAGGCGCAGTGAGGATTATACCCCACAAGTTCCCATTGCAATAAAGCCACTACTGCTCTACTGAAGAGACCGATATGTACTACGGCTACACCCTAAAACAAAAACAGCACAATCTTGCACTGCTGAAAAATAATAAAATCTTGCTTGAAAAATATTTCCTAACACCTAACTGTACCACTTCCTTGCTCTAATGTAGGCAAAGAGAATGAATGGGGTTAGAGGGAAGGGAGGTGATATTTAACAGCTTTGCTGTGGTGCTCTTTGCTGCCTCCTGCTGGGCAGGAGTGATATTCCCAATAGTGTTTAGATGATCCGTGGACTCATTGTGTCATTAGAAATAAAAGATTATGCATAAATCCCCTATCTAGGGATATTAATCCATGATTCTATACAGATAAATGGAGACACATATGTGACCCTGTCTTCTTGCGTTATATGTGTATAAATGAAACGATCTTACCAGAATCTATGCCGTGGAATAAGAACATGGCCCTTCAAGTGCGACAGGTTAGTAGCATCGCTCCTGACATGGACTTGAGTGAACAAAGGCAGGCAGCGAAAGATTGCCCAGGAGCTGTAAATATGGGTCCGGATGGTTTCACAGAGACGACACTCCCTGCATCTTGGGACTCTAACTTTCACCATCCATGCTCTCACTGAGAGGCTGACAAACCTACTTAAAACTCCAGTCCCATTTCAAAAGAGTACTACCCACCATAATAGACTACCCCGAATCTTCCGACACTTCTCTGTCAACCTCCTGTGACGAAAGAATGACTGGGGGATCAGGGGAGTGGGGGAGGTATTTAAGCCGTTGGCTGGGGTGTCTTTGCCTCCTCCTGGTGGCCAGGTTCTTAATTCCCACAAGAAATGAATGAAGCAGTTGACTCCTCCCATTAAGATGGAAAACATAATTTATGCTTACCTGATACATTTATTTCCCTTGTGATGTATCGAGTCCACGGATTCATCCATACTTGTGGGGATATTCTCCTTCCCTACAGGAAGTGGCAAAGAGCACCCACAGCAGAGCTGTCTATATAGCTCCTCCCTTAACTCCACCCCCCAGTCATTCGACCGAAGGCAAGGAAGAAAAAGGAGAAACTATAGGGTGCAGTGGTGACTGAAGATTTTTTAAAATAAAAATATACTGCCTGTCTTAAATAAACAGGGCGGGCCGTGGACTCGATACATCAAAAGAGAAATACATTTATCAGGTAAGCATAAATTATGTTTTCTCTTGTAAGATGCATCGAGTCCACGGATTCATCCATACTTGTGGGATACCAATACCAAAGCTTTAGGACACGGATGAAGCGAGGGACAAGACCGGTACCTTAAACGGAAGGCACCACTGCTTGTAGAACCCATCTCCCAAAAATAGCCTCCGAAGAAGCAAAAGTATTGAATTTGGAAAAAGTATGAAGCGAAGACCAAGTTGCCGCCGTACAAATCTGTTCAACAGAAGCCTCATTTTTAAAAGCCCATGTGGAAGCCACTGCTCTAGTAGAATGAGCAGTAATTCTTTCAGGAGGCTGCTGGCCAGCAGTCTCATAAGCCAAACGTATGATGCTTTTCAGCTAAAAAGGAAAGAGGTAGCCGTAGCTTTTTGACCTCTCCGTTTACCAGAGTAAACGACAAACAATGAAGATGTTTGACGGAAATCTTTAGTTGTTTGTAAGTAGAACTTTAAAGCACGAACCACATCAAGATTGTGCAACAGACGTTCCTTCTTTGATGAAGAATTAGGACACAGTGAAGGAACAACAATCTCCCGATTGATATTCCTATTAGAAACAACCTTAGGAAGAAACCCAGGTTTAGTACGCAAAACCACCCTATCTGCATGGAAAACAAGGTAAGGCGAGTCATACTGTAAAGCAGATAGCTCGGAAACTCTTCAAGCCGAAGAGATAGCTACTAAAAACAAAACTTTCCAAGATAGAAGCTTAATATCTATGGAATGCACAGGTTCAAACGGAACCCCTTGAAGAACTTTAAGGACTAAGTTTAGGCTCCATGGTGGAGCAAAAGGTTTAAATACAGGCTTGATCCTGACCAAGGTCTGACTAAACGCTTGAACGTCTGGGACACCTGCCAGACTTTTGAGTAAAAGAATAGACAAAGCAGATATTTGTCCTTTTAAGGAACTAGCTGATAATCCCTTCTCCAATCCTTCTTGGAGAAAGGACAATATTCTAGGAATCCTAATCTTACTCCATGAGTAACCCTTGGATTCACACCAATAAAAATATTTGCGCCAAATCTTATGATAAATCTTCCTGGTGACAGGCTTTCTAGCTTGAATCAGGGTATCAATGACCGACTCAGAGAAACCACGCTTTGATAGAATCAGGCGTTCAATCTCCAAGCAGTCAGACGCAGAGAAATTCGATTTGGATGCGTGAATGGACCTTGGATTAGAAGGTCCTGCCTCATTGGCAGAGTCCATGGTGGAACCGATGACATGTACACTAGGTCTGCATACCAAGTCCTGCGTGGCCACGCAGGTGCTATCAGAATTGCCAAAGCTCTTTCCTGCTTGATTCTGGCAACCAGACGTGGGAGGAGAGGAAACGGTGGAAATACATAGGCCAGATTGAAAGACCAGGGCACTGCTAGAGCATCTATCAGTACCGCCTGGGGATCCCGGGACCTGGACCCGTAACGGGACGCCATCAGAGCCAATTCTGGTGTACCCCATAGCAGAGTCAGCTGGGCAAATACCTCCGGATGGAGCTCCCACTCCCCCGGATGAAAAGTCTGATGACTTAGGAAATCCGCCTCCCAGTTCTCTACCCCTGGGATATGGATTGCTGAGAGATGGCAAGAGTGATCCTCCGACCATCGGATTATTTTGGTTACCTCCATCATCGCTAGAGAACTCCGTGTTCCTCCTTGATTGATATAAGCTACAGTCGTGATGTTGTCCGACTGAAATTTGATGAATTTGGCCGCAGCTAGCTGAGGCCACGCCTGAAGCGCATTGAATATCGCTCTCAGTTCTAAAATGTTTAGCGGGAGTAGAGTTTCCTCCCGAGACCATAAGCACTGTGCTTTCAGAGAGTTCCAGACTGCACCCCAGCCTAGCAGGCTGGCATCTGTCGTTACTATGAGCCACTCCGGCCTGCGGAAACACATTCCCTGAGACAGGTGGTCCTGAGACAACCACCAGAGAAGAGAATCTCTGGTTTCCTGGTCCATATGCAGTTGAGGAGATAAATCTGCATAATCCCCATTCCACTGTTTGAGCATGCATAGTTGCAGTGGTCTGAGTGTAGGCAGGCAAAAGGAACTATGTCCATTGCCGCTACCATGAGTCTGATTACCGCCATACACTGAGCCACTGATGGCTGAGGAATGGAATGAAGAGCTCGGCAAGTGGTTAAGAGCTTTGATTTTTTGACCTCCGTCAGAAATATTTTCATTTCTACCGAGTCTGAGTCCCTAGGAAGGAAACTCTTGTGAGAGGGAAGAGAGAACTCTTTTTTATGTTCACCTTCCACCCGTGAGATCTCAGAAAAGCCAACACAATGTCCGTGTGAGGCTTGGCTATCTGTCTTCTAGATAAGGCGCCACTGCTATGCCCCGCGGTCTTAGAACCGCCAAAAGGGATACCAGCACCTTTGTGAAAATTCTGGGAGCCGTGGCCAACCCAAAGGGAAGGGCCACAAACTGGTAATGCCTGTCCTGAATGGCGAATCTGAGGAATTGATGATCTCTGTGAATAGGGATGTGTAGATACGCATCCTTTAAGTCCACGGTAGTCATATATTGACCCTCCTGGATCAACGGTAGAATAGTCCAAATAGTCTCCATCTTGAATGATGGGACTGAGGAATTTGTTTAGAATTTTGAGATCCAAGATTGGTCTGAAAGTTGCCTCTTTTTTGGGAACCACAAAAAGGTTTGAGTAAAACCCTAGCCCTTGTTCCACTTTTGGAACTGGGCGGATTACTCCCATGGTATGTAGGTCTTCTACACAGCGTAAGAACGCCTCTCTCTTTGTCTGGTTTGCAGACAATTGAGAAATGTCAAATCTCCCCCTTGGGGGAGAGTCTTTGAAGTCCAGAAGATATCCCTGGGACACAATTTCTAAGGCCCAAGAATCGTGAACATCTCTTGCCCAAGCCTGAGCAAAGAGAGTCTGCCCCCTACTAGATCCGGTCCCGGATCGGGGGCTACCCCTTCATGCTGTCTAAGAGGAAGCTGAAGGCTTCTTGGCCTGTTTACCCTTGTTCCAAGCCTGGTTAGGTCTCCAGACTGACTTGGATTGAGCAAAATTCCCCTCTTGCTTTGCTGCAGGGGAAGCTGAAGCGGGACCACCCTTGAAGTTCCGAAAGGAACGAAAATTATCTTGTTTGGTTTTCATTTTATTTGTTCTATCCTGAGGGAGGGCATGGCATTTCCCTCCAGTGATGTCTGAAATAATCTTTCAGTTCAGGCCCAAACAGGGTCTTTCCTTTGAAAGGGATGTTCAAAAGTTTAGATTTTGATGACAACAGCAGAGCAGGACTTAAGCCATAACGCCCTGCGTGCTAAAATGGCAAAACCTGAATTCTTTGCCGCTAATTTAGCCAGTTGGAAAGCGGCATCTGTAATGAAAGAATTAGCCAACTTAAGGGCCTTAATTCTGTCCATAATATCCAAAAATGGAGTCTCCATCTGAAGAGCCACTTCTAGAGCCTCGAACCAGAAAGCAGCTGCAGTAGTTACAGGAACAATGCACGCAATAGGTTGGAGAAGAAAACTTTGATGAACAAAAATTTTCTTCAGGAGACCCTCTAATTTTTTATCCATAGGATCTTTGAAAGCACAACTGTCTTCGATAGGTATAGTTGTACGCATACCCAGAGTAGAAATAGCTCCCTCCACCTTAGGAACTGTCTGCCATGAGTCCCTTATGGTGTCAGATATGGGAAACATTTTCTTTAAAACAGGAGGGGGAGCGAACGGAATACCTGGTCTATCCCACTCCTTAGTAACAATATTCACAATCCTCTTAGGGACTGGAAAAGCATAAGTGTAAACAGGAACCTCTAAGTATTTGTCCATTTTACACAATAGGGACCACTAGGGACCACTATAGGGTCACAATCTAGAGTCACTAATACCTCCCTGAGCAATAAGCGGAGGTGTTCAAGCTTAAATTTAAATGCCGTCATATCAGAATCTGTCTGAGGAAGCGTCTTTCCTGAATCAGAAATTTCTCCCTCAGATAACAAATCCCTTACCTCAGAACATTGTGAGGGTATATCTGATACGGCTACTAAAGCGTCAGACGGCTAAGCATTTGTTCTTAACCCAGAGCTGTCAAGCTTTCCTTGTAAACCAGGCAGTTTGGATAAAACCTCTGTGAGGGTTGTATTCATAACTGTGGCCATGTCTTGTAAAGTAAATGAATTAGACGCACTAGAGGTACTTGGCGTCACTTGTGCGGGCGTTACTGGTTGTGACACTTGGGGAGAGCTAGATGGCAAACCCTCATTTCCTTCTGTCTGAGAATCATCTATTGCAATATTTTTAAGTGCTAATATATGTTCTTTATAATTTATAGACATATCAGTGCAAGTGGGACACATTCTAAGAGGGGGTTCCACAATGGCTTCTAAACACATTGAACAAGTATTTTCCATGGTATCAGACATGTTAAACAGGCAAGTAATGTAACAAGCAAGCTTGGAAAACACTTTAATCAAAGCAAATAACACTTAGAAAAAAAACGGTACTGTGCCTTTAAGAGAAAAAAAGCTGCACAAACTCTGCAAAACAGTGTAAAAAAGCAGTAAACTCAACGAAATTTTTACAGTAGCATCCTAACCCCTTAATGTAAAAACCGGATTGACAAAACGTCAAAAACCAGTAAAAAAAAAAAACGTTTAGCACCTTGCCACAGTTCTGCTGTGGCGCCTACCTGCCCTTTAGGAACGATTTGTGGGGAAAAATTCTTCTTTACAGCCCTCAAACACAGTAGGAACCTCTGGAGAAGCAGCTGGATGTCTGAGAAAAAGAAACTGCGCAACCGAGGCGCGAAAATAGGCCGATCCCACTTCACTCGATGTTTTGGGGCCTAAAAGAAACACAGAGTGTTTCTTAAACTAGCCATGTGGGTTAAAAACCCTTAAACAAGCCACAATGACCTCTTAAAGTCCCTCAAAAAAACGTTAGTTGCATTTTTTTTTATAAATAAACAAAACGTTTTTTGCTATCACCAGTGTCACCAGTAACGAATGAGCCTTTCATGAAAGCTGGGATTCCTACTAAGTGTCTGAATACAGCTTACCCTTCCCTCATGGGGATATTGCCAGGCTTTTCTAGAATTAACAGTCTGTCTAGAAAAAAATAGACTGAACATACCTCAATGCAGTTTAGCCTGCAAACCGCTCCCCCAACTGAAGTTTTCCTGTACTCTTCACCCCTTGTGAGAACAGCAGTGGATCTTAGTTACAAAGTGCTAAGATCATCATCCTCCCTGCAGAACTCTTCATCCCTTTTCTGCCAGAGAGTAAATAGTACACACCGGTACCATTTAAAACAACAAACTTTTGCTTGAGAAAATAATAACTAACATTTTTGTCACCACACTCACTTTACCCTTCCTAGTACTTAGAGTAGGCAAAGAGAATGACTGGGGGGTGGAGCTAAGGGAGGAGCTATATAGACAGCTCTGCTGTGGGTGCTCTCTTTGCCACTTCCTGTAGGGAAGGAGAATATCCCCACAAGTATGGATGAATCCATGGACTCGATACATCTTACAAGAGAAAAGGTTTTGTTTTTTTACAGGATTTTCAGATCAGTATCTGTGCATATTCTTTAGAGGAGTGTCTATTGCATGCAGTTATATGAAAATAGGTGTATACTGTCCCTCTAAAAGTATTTTTTTATAAAGGTACATAAAACCCAAAATGTTTTTATTTCATGATTCAGATAGAAAGTTTAATATTTACTCTAATTTACGCTATCAAATTTACTTCATTCTATTGGTATCTGGAGCATGCACATGTTGGAAGTACTATATGGCAGCAGTTTTGCAAAACTTATTAGCAAGAGCACTAGATGGAAGCCCTATTTCCTGCCATGTAGTGATCCAGACACCTACCTATTCAACAAAGAATACCATGGAAACAAAGATGATTTAATAGAGCATAACATTTTAAAAGCGCTTCCAATTTACCTGTCTGAATTTACAAAAGAAATTTGTGTTTAATAAAAATCTTTAGCAAGATAGCCAATGCACACTAACTCTTTCAAAAAGAAATACATTACCATGAGAAACTACTCATAATAAACATTTTCTCCCTACTCACATTAAAATGGATATTAAAACAGTCTGTTTCATTGTGCAGTGCCAATTACTTCCGTTCACAGAACTACAAGGAGGCTTATCTAGTACAAGGTCATACACTTCCCGAGTTGGTTTAATATTAAGTCAATAAACTAGATAAACAGTCAGGTTTGTTCAAGCTCAGAACTGCCAGAAGGAAACAAGTTGCAAAAATTTTCGAATCACAAGCAAGTGCTACAGTAAGAATTCCCAAGTTTGCAAGAAAAGGTTTTCTTTTTAAACAATCTGAGTGTTGTATTAAATTATTTTGTAATTTTCCCTATGGCCCTTGCACCGACACTTGTCTGGGGTTAACTGCCTGTGACCATGGGAACAGCACATCTATTTCAAAGGGACAGTATACTGTAAAAAAATGTTTTCCCTTAATGTGTTTCCAATTACTTTTTTTTTTATTAGCAGCAAAGGATAAAAATGTATGAGATTAGCTTTAAGGCTTATTTGTGTTTATAAATTAACTGATTTTGTGTTTTGAAGCCACAAGCTAATAGGTATTAATCAGATCTCATTTCTTTATCACATTGTGTACATATACCTGCTTCTTTATCTTATATCTGTCTATAAACCAATCACTAATACTTGTAGAGAACAATGGAAAATTAACATTTTATTACCGTATCTCTTTTATAACCCACTGGGAGTGTAATTTCTTCTGCTGGATGTGTTTACACAGTTAATCTATAGCTTGGCCATGAGGCCAAAAACTTTCAGGATGGGTGGGGATATCACAGGCTTAAAAAAAACTATTTCAAATGCCAATATAAGGGTAATGGAAATACTTAATATAATAAACTCCAGCAGGTAAAATGGATCATTGGGAACAAATTAAAGGGGAGACAATTTTTAAGTAAACTGTCCCTTTAAGAGTATGGAAGAAAGACAAAAGATATTTTGATTTGCTTTCCCTTTAATCAAAGTAGGGACACATTTTTGTTGCTTCTGAAATGAGTATCACAATAATTCAGTTAATACATCAGTTACCAGTACCCTATTTACTCCATAGTCAAAAAAATTTGAAGTTTAGGCCTACAAAAGCCGAGATGCTATTGCACAAGATGAGAAAGGAATACAAACATAATTAAGATTTAAGTGGAAGTGTTGAAAATGGGGAGAGAGAAAACAAAAAAAACACAAATCCTAGACTTAGCAAGCCATGGAATCTACATTTTACATTATAAAGTGACAATTTTAAACATACAAGTGCATTTTGACTGCCCTCTTGTGGTAGACTTTAGAGTTATTTGCATGGACAACAGCGTGTATAATAAAACAAAAGGCAGCGTGTGAAACTGCTACTTAGGAGTAAATAAAAAAAATTACAAAAACAATAGGACTTTAAAGTACCTGTTAATGGTATGCTCTAATCAGATCATGTATCTTTCCACTTTTACACTACTCACCGTTGAACCCTGCATTTAGCCCCCCACAAAAGGGTGAAAAGTTTGTAGCTCCTAAAATTAACAACCAGAGATTTGCAGGTAATGCATAGGCCAATTGGTTATGACCGTTTCCTCCTTGGAACCAGCAGTTCTCTGCAGCTATTGAGCGGGATGCATGTTTAACCCCTTTGCAGGGAGAAAAGAGTTCCAGGGTAAGGTAGTACAAGAATAACTACCAAGTAAGAGCATGCAATTTTTCTACAACGTTAAAGAATTTCTATTATTACTTACTGAGTTGGCCTTCCCATATAAATGCCAGGAGTAGGGGTATGTGCTCTTTTTGTTATAGAGTAATCCACCCGAATTCTTCTTCCATCCAGTTCCATTCCATTTGCATGCTCCATTGCCTGAAGAAATGGTGAAAAACTATCAACACCCATATTAAACAGGTTTGCAGACTTATTTATATGGCAAAACTACAAAATTATATTCCAATATAAAAAAAAAAAAAATTATAAAAAGGTCAGATTAAAAATAAATGTTATATTTTTAAATAAAAAACTACAAAAAACAAACAAAAAAAACACCTTTAGATAGTGCCGATTTTAATGTCTAAAATTATTTAAATTCTAAATATATTTCAGAGCAAAGAGACAAGAAACCTGTCTAGCCAGACCTTATGAAATACTCTCCGTCACTCCCAGCGCAACCCTTACTATTTACATCAAGCTGTGCGATTACATGGTTGTGGTTAACCCACCCTAAGCCACTTGCACTCCTCTGGTGCGAGTCTCCATAGTATATGGTGCGTGCTCCCAACACGTTGTCAGAATGCTATTTCGCAGTTCCCCGCCTTGCGGCGGGCATCTCACTGCTCCCCCAAACCTGACTGCTCCAATGCTAAAATGGCAGACTAATGCACAACCGTATGTAGCTGACAGCACGTGCATCAGTAAAAGTCCAACATTTACCCACTTAAAATGAAGAGAACTTTATTAGCGGCTGAACTATATTTGCAGATACCAAGGTTGTATCAGGAATGTGTTCAACTTCGAAGCCACCATATCGCAACTTACTCCGTATACTCAATGAAATAAGCAAGTTAAATAGATAGTCATTGCTTTGCATATATGAAATGTTACAATGGAAAATGCTTATTGTGATATACAGTTTATTACAGTATACAACAGAGAATAATAAACTGCGCTTACCCTATAGATACCTCAGGCTGATCCAAAGTGACAACTCTTCCCCAAAAAGTGTCAAAGGTTAATAGTCTAACAAAAGGGTGTAGTGGGTCAGCGCAAATAGTAGCTAGAGGAATCTAACAATAGAGATGTATCCAAATACACTAAATAGGGACGCTACAATCTCTGTACAGTGAAAGCAATGTATGAATCTGTAAAACGCTGGCAGGCAAAACTCTATTAGTAATGAAAAAGTGCTGTCCTAAAACCCAAAAAAGGGTAATAGTTTCTATCACATATACAAACATATATATATATATATACATATACACACACACACACACATATATACATACATACATATACATACATACATAATAAACAGTTAACATTTGAAGATATTTTCATATTATAAAATATGTTCAAGCTTATTGACATAAATACTCTAAATACAGTGACCGGTCACTTATGTCAACTTAAAAATGTAGGGTCATATTACGTAAAAATCTGGCATAGCATAAGCACATAACACAAGCATACAAAGCTGAAAAATACAAGCCGTTTGTCAGTATGCACACATCTCCCAAGCTAGTGGGTATAAGTCAAAATAAGCCTTGGCGGGCACAGTTCAAATATGTATAAAGAAAGTGACACCCGATGTTAATGTGGATATTTTGCCTCCTCCAATACAGATCCGATTGTTCTCCTCTGTCTCCTACTGTGCAGGTGGAGGGTAAAAAAAGGAAAAGTATGTCCCCAAATTTGAGTACCTTATACGCTGTTGTATCTTCCGATGCTCCTGCGTCTGTAACACTGATATATACGGAGCTTCTCTACCTCGTCTGTCTGGCCGGCCGTTACATCCGCGTTCTGTCACGTGTTTGCGGATTGGCCAATAGGATGCTCTTACAGACGGAACGTTCCAAAGGAGTGTATACTTCAGTTATACGCCAATGTCGATAATCTGCGCAGAGTTTGGCCTTTTTCCTTTACTGGGCTCTTGCTTTACAACACACTGTCACTCATCAACATGTTTCGCCTGACTCTTGACAAAGCCTGCGAGTCAGGCGAAACATGTTGATGAGCGACCGTGTGTTGTAAAGCAAGAGCCCAGTAAAGGAAAAAGGCCAAACTCTGCGCAGAGTATCGAAATTGCCGTATACACTCCTTTGGAACGTTCCGTCTGTAAGAGCATCCTATTGGCCAATCCGCAAACACGTGACAGAACGCGGAAGTTTGTATGTATGTATGTATGTATGTATGTATGTATGTATGTATGTATGTATGTATGTATGTATGTATGTATGTATGTATGTATGTATGTATGTATGTATGTATGTATATATATGTATATATATGTATATATATATGTATGTATGTATGTATGTATGTATGTATGTATGTATGTATGTATGTATGTATGTATGTATGTATGTATGTATGTATGTATGTATGTATGTATGTATGTATGTATGTATGTATGTATGTATGTATGTATGTATGTATGTATGTATGTATATATATATATGTATGTATATATATGTATATGTATGTATATATATATGTATATGTATGTATGTATATATATATATGTATATGTATGTATATATGTATATGTATATATGTATATATGTATATATGTATATGTGTATATGTGTATGTGTGTATGTGTGTATGTATGTGTGTATGTGTGTATGTATGTGTGTATGTGTGTATGTGTGTATGTGTGTATATATGTATATATGTATATATGTATATATGTATATATGTATATATGTATATATGTATATATGTATATATGTATATATGTATATATGTATATATATATATATATATATATATATATATATATATATATATATATATATATATATATATATATATCTCTATCACACAGTGTTACAGACGCAGGAGCGTCGGAAGATACAACAGAGTATAAGGTACTCAAATTTGAGGACATACTTTTCCTTTTTTTACCCTCCACCTGCACAGTAGGAGACCGAGGAGAACAATCGGATCTGTATTGGAGGAGGCAAAATATCCACATTAACATCGGGTGTCAATTTCTTTATACATATTTGAACTGTGCCTGCCGAGGGTTATTTTGACTTATACCCACTAGCTTGGGAGATGTGTGCATACTGAAAGACAAACGGCTCGTATTTTTAAGCTTTGTATGCTTATGCTACGCCAGATTTTTACGTGATATGACCCTGCATTTTTAAGATGACATCTAAGTGACCGGTCACTGTATTTAGAGTATTTATGTTAATAAGCTTGAACGAATTTTATGTCAATAAGCTTGAACATATTTTATAATATATATATATATATATATATATATATATATATATATATATATATATATACATATATATATATATTTTAATAATAAACAGTTTTTAACATTTGAAGATATTTTCATATTATCCATTGAGGTGATAGAAACTATTACCCTTTTTGGATTTTAGGACAGCACTTTATCATTACTAATAGAGTATTGCCTGCCAGCATTTTACAGATTCATACATTGCTTTCACTTTTGAGATTGTAGCGTCCCTATTTAGTGTATTTGGATACATCTCTATATAGTCTAACAACAATACAGTAAATGTTAATAGATTCCCCTAGCTACTATTAGCGCTGACCCACTACACCTTTTTTTCCTTATACAGTTTATTACACTGCACAAAATGATATTGTGCTTCAAACGACCATTCTTGTGCATATGATGATAAAGATCGCTTTTCTAGTTGTCACTAATACATTGCAGTGTGATAGTGGGGCTTTAAAATTTAAAAGCAACCAACACACATTTCAGCCTGAATCATGTGAAGCAGAACCTCTACCTCCAATCTTACTGCTGCAACATGCGCTAAATTGTTAATGTAAACAACTGCCGTTTATAACAATACATAACTAGATTTCTAAAGGTTTATCCCTTTGTTGATACATTCTAGGCACATCGTTTCACTGCGAGAACCTAAAGTATCACGTAGGAGTGCTGACTTAGCGCAGCGTGCCTATTGTACACAGTGAATGCAGCATTGTAAGCCACTGAAAATGCTAATGTATCGTTCCGAGCGATGACTAATATCTTCAACAGAATTTGTCAATGTAGGCTTTGCCGACAGCTCTAGTAGTGCAAAACAATGCTCCCTACAGAACAAACCCGTTTGCCATCTTGTGGCGACGAGACGCAATAGCTACCTTGCTATTGCTATCGTTATTTGCAAAAAAGCAAGAATGTCAGCCCATTTTTGGTTCAGACCTGGGTAGCACTTTCTGATTGGTGTCTAAATATAGCCACCAATCAGCAAAGTGCTACCCAGGTGCTTAACCAAAAATGGTCTGGCTTCGAAGCTTACATTCAAATAAAGATATCAAAAGAATGTAGAAAATTTAATTTGAGTAAAATTAGAAAGTTGCTTAAAATTGCATGCTCTGAATCATGAAAGTTTAATTTTGACTAGACTATTCCTTTAAGTGTAGTGTGTGTGTGCGTGCGTGCGTGTGTGTATTAAAACAAAGTCAAGTTGTCGGTGCACATGGCAGGTTTTAGAAGCCTGAACCTGTTCTGTATTGGTCCATGCCATGTGCATTGGCAACCTGGTTTTTTTTTTTGTTTTTTTAATATACAAGTAACATTTTACATCCCAATCTCAAAAATGCTGGTTATTGTGGTCAAAGATCAAGGTGTAGTTGAAAACAAAAATGTATGCTTACCTGATAAATTTATTTATTTCTTGGCACGATGAGTCCACGGATCATCTAATTACTATAGGGAATATCAATCCTGCACAGCAAGAGGTGGCAAAGAGCACCATAGCAAAGCTGGTAAATATCACCTCCCTTCCCTCCAACCCCAGTCATTCGACCGGAGCAAAGGAGAGAAAGGAAGCAACAAGGTGCAGAGGTGTCTGAAATTTATAACAAAAAACCCTGTCCTTAAGAAACAGGGCGGGCCGTGGACTCATGTCAAGAAAGAAAAAAATCTATCAGGTAAGCATAAATTTTGTTTTCTTTCTAAGTCCACGGATCATCTAATTACTATTGGGAATCAATACCTAAGCTAAAGTAAACAGATAAGGCAGGGACAAGACAGGGAACCTAAACTGAAGACACCACTGCTTGAAGAACCTTTCTTCCAAAGGAAGCCTCAGCCGAGGCAAAAAAAAAAAACAACAAATTTATACAATTTAGAAAAAAAAAAGTGTGGAGAGGACCAAGTTGCAGCCTTGCAAATCTGTTCCACAGAAGCATCATTTTTGAATGCCCAGGAAGAGGAAACAGCCTTCTTAGAATAAGCCGTAACTCTCTCAGGAGGTTGATGTCCAGCAGAATCATAGGCCAAGCGAATGATACTCTTCAGTCACCAAGAAAGAGAAGTAGCCGTAGCTGTCCTTTATGTTTCCAGAGAAAAACACAGAGTAGAAGACTGAGGAAAATCCTTAGTCGCCTGCAAATAGAATTTCAATGCATGCACCACGTCCAGATTGTGCAGCAGACGTTCCTTCTGATTAGAAGGGTTAGGACACAAGGACGGAACAACAATTTCCTGATAAATGTTCCGATCTGAAACCACATTAGGGAGAAACCCTAACTTAGTATGCAAAACTACTTTAACCAAATTAAAAATAAGGTAAGACGACTCATACTGTAATGCAGAGAGCTCTGAAACTCTACGAGCAGTTGAAAAAGCAGCAAGAAACAAAACCTTCCAAGATAACCTAATATCTAAGGAATGCATAGGCTCAAACGGAGCCTGTTGAAAAACTTTAAGAACTAGATTAAGACTCCAAGGAGGAGTAAACAGTTTAAACACAAGCCTGATTTTGACCAAGGCCTAACCGAACGATTGCATGTCTGGTACATCTGCCAGACGTATATGTAACAAAATAGATAAGGCAGATATTTGATCCTTTAGGGAACTTGCCGATACACCCTTCTCAAAACCCTCTTTGAGAAGAGACAAAATTCTAGGAATCCGTACTCTACTCCAAGAGTAGCCTTAGGATTCACACCAATGCAGATATTTGCGCCATATCTTATGGTAAATCTTTCTAGTCACAGGCTTACAAGCCTGAAACATGGTCTTAATGACCGACTGAAAATCCACGCTTAGATAAAAGTAAGCGACCAATCTCCAAGCAGTCAGCTACAGACAAACTAAATTTAGATGAAGGAAGGGCCCTTGAAGTAGAAGGTCCATTCTCCACGGAAACCTCCAAGGTGGAAGAGATGACATCTCCACCAGGTCTGCATACCAGATCCTGCGAGGCCACGCCTGTGCTATGAGAATCACTGACACCCTTTCTTGTTTGACTCTAGCAATGACTCGTGGAAGTAAAGCGAATGGGGGGAAAATAGGTATGAGAGGCTGAAATCCAAGGTACCGTCAGAGCGTCTATCAGAGTCGCCTGAGGATCCCTTGACCCGTACCTCGGAAGCTTGGCATTCTACTGAGATGCCATGAGATACAACTCCTGCTGTCCCAATTTGAGAAACAAGCTGGACAACACTTCCGGATGGAGTTCCCACTCCACGGGTGAAAGGGCCGTCTGCTCAGAAAATCTGTCTCCTAGTTGTCCGACAGGCAGCAGTTGTGGGATTCCGCCCACTGAATAATCTTGGCTACCTCTGTCATGACCAAGGAACTCCGATTTCCCTCTTGATGGTTGATGTAAGCCACTGAAGTTATGTTTACGAAGAGCATTGAAGATTGCTCTCAGCTCCAGAATGTTTATGGGTAAAACAGACTGACTCCATGTCCCCTGAGCCCTTAGAGAGCCCCAGACTGCTCCCCTCCCAGAAGGCTGGCGTCCATCGTCACAATCACCCAGGTGGGTCTGCAAAAGCAGTTTCCCTGGGAGAGGTTCCTGAGATAACCACCAAAGAGATTCCCTTGTCTCCTGCTCCAGAAGTATTTTGTGGAGATAGATCTGCATAATCTCCGTTCCACTGCCTGAGCATGTATAACTGCAGAGGTCTGAGGTGGAAAATGGGTAAACGGTATGATGTCCATGACTGCTACTATCAGACCGATTACCTCCATGCATCTTGCCACTGATGGCCAAGGAGGACACGGAAGCGCTAGACAGGAATCAAAATTTTTGATCTCCTGACTTCTGTCAGAAAAATCTTCATTGATAAGGAATTTATTATGGTTACCAAGAAAATTACCCTTGTAGGTGGAACCAAGAAATTTTTCCAAATTCACCTTCCATCCAAGAGATTGCAGGAAAGATAACATTACCGAGTGGGAACTTGCTTGTTGAAAGGATGGCACATGAACCAGAATGTCGTCCAGATAAGGCGCCACTGCAATGCATCGCAATCAGAAGCACCGCCAACAGG
This sequence comes from Bombina bombina, assembly GCF_027579735.1. Lineage (NCBI taxonomy): Eukaryota > Metazoa > Chordata > Amphibia > Anura > Bombinatoridae > Bombina > Bombina bombina. The sequence continues at coordinate 349,383,402 of NC_069503.1, forward strand.
GATCCCAGAACCTTCGAAAAAATTCTGGGAGTTGTGGCAAGGCAAAAAGGAAGAGCCACAAACTGGAATATTTGTCTAGAAATGCAAACCTCAGAAACCTGTGATGGTCCCTTGTTGTCATAAATTGATCCTCTTGAACCAAGGGAAGAATGGAACAAATAGCTTTCATCTTGAAAGACGGTACTCTGAGCAATTTGTTTACTTTTGAGATCTAAAATTGGTCTGAAGGTTCCCTCTTTTTCGAGAACCATGAACAGATTGGAGCATTGGGAAGAGAACGATCACTCCCAGGTTAGAAAGATTCTAAACACAGATTAAAAACGACTCTTTATCTGGACTACAGATAATCATGAAAGCAGAAACCTGCCCCTGGGAGGAAGGTCTTTAACTCTAGTTTGCATCCCTGGACACAATGTCCACCGCACAGGGATCCTCAACATCCCGAACCCAAGCCTGAGTAAAGGCAAGTCTGCCCCCTACAAAATCCGGTCCCAGATCAGGGGCAGACCCTTCATGCTGCTTTTGAGTCAATAGCGGGCTTCTTGAATTGCTTTCCCTTGTTCCAAGACTGGTTGGGCCTCTAGGAAGTCCTGGACTGTTCCTGCTTGGAAGGAGAAGGCTTACCCTTGAAGTTTCAAAAGGAACGAAAATTACTCTGACGTCCCTTCTGTTTATTCCTCTTATCCTGAGGGAGGAAATGACCCTTTTCTCCCGTAATGTCAGAAATTATTTCCGTCAAACCCGGCCCAAACAAGGTCCTTCTCTTGTAAGGGATCGCCAAAAGATTAGATTTTAACCATAAAGCTCTGCGGGCCAGTACGGCAAAACCGGAAATCTTTGCTCCCAGTTTAAAAACCTATAGGGAAGCATACGTAATAAAGGAATTGGCCAACTTAAGGGCCTTGATCCTATCCTGGATTTCTTAGAGGGTAGTGTCTGTTTGAATAGAATCAGACAACGCATCAAACCAGCATGCTGCCACACTAGCGACTGTAGCAATACACACCGCAGGTTGCCTTTGTAAAACCTGGTGTACATATATTTACTTTAGTAGCCCCTCTTTTTCTTGTCCATAGGATCCTTCAAGGAACAACTAACTTCCAAGGGGAATAGTAGACCTCTTAGCTAGCATGGAAATTGCCCCTTACACCTTGGGTAACGTCTTGCTATAGGAAACATCTTAAATATAGGGGATGAAGAAAAAGGGATACCCAGTCTCTCCCATTCCCTAGTTATAATCTCTATAGCTCTATCTGGTACAGGAAAAAACCTCCACCATGGAAGGTATACCAAAATACTTGTTTAGTTTACAAGACTTCTTGGGATTGACTCAGACAATAGTGTCGGAGTCGTTTAGGGTAGCTAAAACTCCTTTAGTAAACTGAGCTGCCTAGCTTAAATCTGAAGGATACAACTTCAGCATCAGAGGAAGGAATTACACTGTCAGAATCTGAGATCTTACCCTCAGGTGCTACCGAAATATCCTCTTCAAACTTATGAGATGGAACTTTCGGAATAGATACAGACGTGACGGAAACCACACACACCAATTCTTTACATTTCCTCTTGCGCTTTCCCTGTAGCAAGGGAATTGGGAGGAAAAGCTTGGCACTGTATTAACTAATAAAAATTTGGAACACCCGAGGAGAAAAAACTGCGGCATATTTTGAACATTGTCAAAAGACTCCTGGACAGCATCAGTCCTAGACAATATTGGCTCAAAAAGTCTATACCTAAAATTTAGTGTTCTCTCAACACAAAGAACAGAAAGGATTGGCAGACTATATTAGCATTTAAAGAAAGGATATCTGTAATCTATAACAGAGTCTTGATCCCTCTTAACAGAAATAATAAAAAAAAATATATAAAAATTTTACTAAAATTTTATGCAGAAAAAAAACGTTACTGTTTCTTTAAAATTTTAAAAAGTAAAGGCTTTATTTTTGATGAACTATAAAAACAAATAAATTTTTAATGTAATGCAAAAAAATGATTCAACACACTTCAAACAGCTTCTACACCTCAGCTTTAGCCGAGTTGTCAACCTTGCTGGATTACGGGAGATGTGTAAAAACCGGAACCAAAACAGAGCTGTTGCAAGTAAACAATCGTTAATCAGTTTTAACTAAAAAATGGCAAGCTGCAAGATTTCTCATTCATGTACCGTAATTGTGAGAAAATGTGCGTAGCAGATAATTCTACTGCCACACAAGCACCGCCCATTGTGGGTGTGTCAAAAATAACATGTCAGTCGACATTTTATGTGAAGCTCTGTAAAAAAAATCCCATTCTCCTCAAGTCCCCAGTGCCTGCAAATGCTGCCTTACATAATCCCCTTAAGACATTAGGATTCATTTATCAAACATCCCGTTCCAGGGAAAAAATAGCCATATTTTTTCCTTAATGAATAAAGTGCCCATAATAAAGGGTCCTTTTTTTTTTACTAGTACCAGAAAAAATAATTTGAACACTTACCTCATAAGTCTGCCAGGCAGCAAGGCAGTTCACTAAGTTTGAGAGGTCTTCTCCCTCACATGGACCTGTGCAAAAAAAGATAGACTGAGTAATCTTACTCAGGCTTTCAGAATTAGGGCAGCATAAACTACATGGGAGGTGGAGTGAGAATTATGTCCCACAAGTTCCCATTGCTCTAAAGCCACCACTGCTCTACTGAAGACTGATATGGACTACAGCTACACCCTAGAACAAAGCAGCACAATCTTGCACTACTTAAAAAATAATAAAATCTTGCATGAAGAATCTTTTACCAACACCTAACTTTACCACTTCCTTGCTTTAACGTAGGCAAAGAATGACTGGGGTTGGAGGGAAGGGAGGTGATATTTAACAGCTTTGCTGAGGTGCTCTTTGCCTCCTCCTGCTGGGCAGGAGTGATATTCCCAATAGTAATTAGATGATCCGTGGACTCGTGTCATTAGAAAGGGATGTTACATTTTTCCAGGGAGCCGAGTTTAACCACTTTGGACAATCAGACGTAAATATAACTCATGCAGTACATAGTAAATCGTACCGCATAATGTATACCTACGTCCAACCTTGAGGAAGCTCCAGCAGTCTGTTATAAAGTGACAAGAGACTTGATCTTCCTGGTTGCAGATACCTGCCTTCATATGTTACCATATGAATCCAGACTAAATCTCCATTACTGAGCATGTGCAAGAATTCACAGAATATACATACAGTATATGCATTTTTAATTGTATGATGGCTGTCATAATACAGGAAGAGAGAATGGAAACAGACATAACTGAAATTTGTCAAGGTGGAGGGGGGGGGGGGAGAACTACTACTCATTTTAAGTTGAGACCAATTGCTATTACATTGTGTCTTTAATCTTTGCTGATTATGCAAATGTATTGCATTTACCGGCCCTTTATGGGGACACTAGTCCATTTCAGGTTTATGAAAGCCCAACAGGTAATGTTAAACAAATTTAAACTGTTTTTACCATTAAAAAAAGTGTGTGTGTAAAATGTATTAAAGGGTCAAACCTAACAAATGTTATATAATTCTGAACATAGTGCAGAATTATAGATTCTTAGCGCTAACTTTCGTCATCAAAATACTGCAGCAATATTTTATTATGACTTACAATTTTACAGACCAAAGCTCCTTGCTCTACTGAGCAGGTTTTTTTTTTTTAAGGGCATCTGGGCAATGTTTTCATGTAGAAAGGTAGCGCTAAGATAAATGTGCAGAATTATATAACTTTTTTTTTAGGTCTACTGCCCCTTTAAAACAAAGGGGATCAAATACCTAGTAATCTATTGCTTTCAAGATAATGGAGGTCCAAGAAGAAAAGTTGGATGCAATACACTATTTTTTATTAAAGGGACAGTCTACACCAGAATTGTTATTGTTGTAAAAGATAGATAATCCCTTTATTACCCATTCCCCAGTTTTGCATAACCAACACAGTTATATGAATATACTTTTAACCTCTGTGATTATCTTGTATCTAAGCCTCTGCAGACTGCCCCTTTTTTCAGTTCGTTTGACAGACTTGCAGTCTAGCCAATCAGTGCCTGCTCCCAGATAACACCGTGCTCGTGCACGAGAAGTTATCTATATGAAATACGTGAACTAACACCCTCTAGTGGTGAAAAACTGTTAAAATGCATTTTGAAAAGGTGGCCTTCAAGGTCTAAGAAATTAGCATATGAACCTCCTAGGTTAAGCTTTCAACTAAGAATACCAAGAGAACAAAGCAAAATTGGTGATAAAAGTAAATTGGAAAATTGTTTAAAATGACATGCTCTATCTGAATTTGGCCTATACTGTCCCTTTAAAATAATTCATTGTAAACAAATTAATAAATAGGTGGAATAAATTTGTACAATGATTTAAAAAAAAATATAAAAACACTTAACCCCTTCACTACTGGGACTTTCAGAAAAGAACATGCCCAAAATACTAGAAATGTTTTTGCATTTTTGTCATAACTCCATTTAAACAGAAATAGAGCCTTTTTTTTATTAAAAGGACCAGTTAATACAGTAGATTAGCATAACCAAGAAATGCATAAGACAAGACATTGCAAAAGCATTTAGTCAGAACTTCAAATGAGTAGATTTTTTTTTCTGACAAAGTTGAGTTCTCTACATTTCCACTCCTCCTGTATAAACGTGATAGCCATTAGCCAATCACAAATAGATATATGTATATTCTGTGAATTCTTGCACATTGCTCAGTAGGAACTGGCAACGCAAAAAGTGTAAATATAAAAACTGCATTTAGTTAATTGATGTAAAATTGGAAAGTTGTTTAAAATAGCATGGTCTATCTGAATGACAGTTTAATTTTGACTTGAATATATATCTATCTATATCTATATATCAAAATATCAAGCCCTAAGCTACTAGCCAGCCCAGAGGGAGAAAAAAAAAGTTAATTTTCACACACTTTGGATTCTTGCTGCGCACAACACTTCAATTCCCAGCAGTAAATGGGTTAATCAGGTAGCTTGTAAGGTTAATTTAAGCTTTAGTGTAGAGATTACCATTCCACCCCTGATCCCTCATAAAATAGCTATCTTACCTCTCTCACTCCCCACTGGGTCACCACCATCTTGGGTACTGGCAGACAGTTAAAGGACCAGTCAACACAGTAGATTTGCATAATCAATTAATGCAAGATAAGACAATACAATAGCACTTAGTCTAAACTTGAAATGAGTAGTAGATTTTTTTTCTGACAATTTTAAAAGTTATGTCTATTTCCACTCCCCCTGTACCATGTGACTGCCATCAGCCAATCACAAATGCATACACGTACCATGTGACTGCCATCAGCCAATCACAAATGCATACACGTACCATGTGACTGCCATCAGCCAATCACAAATGCATACACGTACCATGTGACTGCCATCAGCCAATCACAAATGCATACACGTACCATGTGACTGCCATCAGCCAATCACAAATGCATACACACACCATGTGACTGCCATCAGCCAATCACAAATGCATACACACACCATGTGACTGCCATCAGCCAATCACAAATGCATACACACACCATGTGACTGCCATCAGCCAATCACAAATGCATACACACACCATGTGACTGCCATCAGCCAATCACAAATGCATACACACTTATTCTTGCACATGCTCAGTAGGAGCTGGTGACTCAAAAAGTTCAACTATAAAAAGACTGTGCACATTAAGTTAATGGAAGTAAATTGGAAAGTTGTTTAAAACTGCATGCTCTGAATAATGAGTTATTTGGACTTGAGTGTCCCTTTAAGGACAGCCGAGTAAAATTTAATTTTCATGCTATTTTAAACAACTTTCCAATTTATTTTTATGATTAAGTTTGCTTTGCTCTCATGGTATTCTTTGTGGGAAGCTAAACCTTTGTAGGCTCATACAATAAAAGGGACACTAAACCCATTTTTTTTTCAGGATTCAGATAGGCGCATGCAATTTTAAGCAACTTTCTAATTTACTCCTATTAATTTTTCTTTGTTCTCTTGGAATCTATTTGAAACAGCAAGAAAGTAAGCTTACCAGCAGGCCCATTTTTGGTTCAGGACACTGGGTAGCGCTTGCTGATTGGTAAGGCAAATGGTGGCTAGAGTTTGGCTATTAAATAATTGCATTAAAAAAAATGTTAATTTCATTATAAGAAATTAAGACGATTTGTTATTCAATAGCAGTAGAAAGGGTCTTTTAATTGAAAGGAGTTTATCATCTCTTTAAAAAGGCACAGTATACTGTAAAGAGCCCAGTACTTTATAAAGTGTTTTCCTGCATCAGCTTTTAAGTACATGGCCCTTTTAAAAAGGAACAAGAAAGTCAAAATTAAAAATTCAGGATTCAGATAGAGCACACAATTTTGAACAACTTTCCAATTCACTTCCATTATTTAAAATGTGCAAAAACTATATATTTTCAAGGTGACATGTAGACAGAAAATAAGCTTGCTTCTTAAGGGTATCATGCCGTTAAGATGTTCCATGCCATCCTGACAGCTCCTGGCTTTAAAACTGTTAGGATGGCATGGAACGTCCCACCTTATATGGTGTCCTGCAGACTCCTCAGAGTAAATTGAAAAACCAGACTATGGGGTGAGCCTAGTATCATAGAAAGTCCCTCATGATCAAATCCCGGCCTTAAAATCATGTGATCGCATTGACGAACACATGATTTTGTTTCTACAGCAAGTGTTTACAATATACACTTGCCCCCGGCATGAAGGGGTTAAACACATTGTCATTTCCTCGCCTGCTGTGTACAGCTACCTCCCAGTAATGAACTGCTGATTCTTCAGAGGATATCAAGAGAATGAAGCAAAAGAAAATACAACTTGTTTTAAATTAATGCTCTAAATCATGAAGGAAAAAAAAAAAAAAAAAAAGTTGGTTTCATGTCCCTTAATTGTAAAGAGGCAAAAAGTCAGTGAGTAAACAATGAGATTGTAATATAAAATGTTTAAAAGGAATAATTATATAGTTTTTGTTCCTATGCATTTGTATGCCTCAACCCTGAACAGTTTTCCAGTCCACAGAAACACAACCTGACCCTGTAGACTTCACAAGTGTAACCCCTGATGCGTACAAGCATTGCTTTGCAGTAGGTTAACATAATGACCATGACTTGCATCGTCTACCCATGGAAACGTGCAGCAAACTAGGTGTTAAATTTGCTTTGGAAAGGTTTACACACAACCAGTTTGGGTTTCACAGAGCATTCATCATGGCTTCCACTCAAACCTGTAATAGTTTAGTGATAGACATGGCTATTTATAAAAAGCGGACGTAGAGGGCTGCACATGCTTATTTGGGCTAATAAGGTCATGCAGGTTACTAAGCATGTAAAAGCTTTGCATAGTGTCCAAAGCAAGATATATATGGTTAAGTCAATACTTAAAGGGACAGTCAACAGCAGATTTTTTGTTGTTTAAAAAGATAGATAATCCCTTTATTACCCATTCCCCAGTTTTTTGCAAAACCAACACTGTTATATTAATACACTTTTTACTTCTGTGACTAACTTGTATCTAAGCATCTTCTGACCGCCCCTAATCACATGACTTAGTTATTTTGCATATAGTTGCATTTTGGCCAATTGGTGCAGTGTCTGCCACTAGCCACGGGCGTGATCACAATGCTATCTATATGGCCTACATGAGCTTGCTCTCCCCTGCTGTGAAAAGTAAATAGAGGCGAGCTTCAAGGGCTTAGAAATTATCATATGAGTCTTCCTAAATTTGCTTTCAACTAGAATACCAAGAGAACAAAGCAAAATTGTTAATAAAAGTAAATTGGAAAGTTGTTTAAAATTACATGCCCTATTTGAAAAATGAGTTTTTTTGGAATTGACTGTCCCTTTAAGAATACTGCTGGTCACTTAATATTTAATATTTAATCCTATTTAGAAAAATCAAAATACTTTATAATACAAGAACAAGGTATAATTTTTTATAACTATTTCTAGAAAATGCAATTTTAAAATTGGCAACTGTATACCATATAAGGTGTTGCAGGTAAAATTATGTCCCACCCTCACTTCCCTGCAATGCACATTTCTAAATATAGTTTTAAATGTTAACACTACGAGCCCCCAATACCTCTCTGGAATCTTCAATGCGCTCGAAGTAGACAAAGGCAAATCCCCTTGAACGTCCAGTCCGTTGGTCATAAACTACATTGACACCAGCAAGTGGGCCATAACGGGAAAACACTTCTCGTATGTCTCTTTCTGTTGTGTATAAACTTAAGCCGAAGACACCAACGCAACAGTTTGGATCTGGATTTGACTGGAGAAGGAAAACAACGATATATTTAGATTTTACAATAAGCTTTCAAAATGTTTATAAATGTAATAGTCATGGGATATCCCATAACAGCGAGCAGACATGGGATGTGAATTTCAGCCGAGCACAAATACACCTCCTGCTGGCTTTAATGTCATGTTTGCATGCAAGTAACATTCAAAGGGATGTTGGACTCAAAAGTATCACACATGAGCAAAGCAGATTTAATGGAGACCATAAAATCCTATACAGGTGGCCCTCGTTTTACAACGGTTCAATTTACACCGTTTCAGAATAACAACCTTTTTTTCCCAGTCATGTGACTGCTATTAAAAAGCATTGAGAAGCAGTGCATTTATTAAAGTAGCCAGTAGGTGAAGCTGTCCGCTTGTGTTGCAGCAAAGCCAAGCAAGCTGAAATTAATCATTTTAACCAGACCTAAGCTATCGAGCAGACTTCAAAGGAACAAGATCTTCCTGTCTATAAATCAGTCCAGATTGGAATGCATAGAAATAACTGTTTGCAGAAAAATGCAAGTGAAGTCTGTGTTGTGTGATTATTTTATTAGGTTTATAATGCTGTTTAGCAAATGTTTGTTAATTTAACTTAGTTTAATTATATATTCTGTGTTGTGTGATTATTTTCTTAAGTTTATAATGCTGTTTAGCATTTAAAGTCTTCATTTCAAAGCTTTAAAAATAATGTATTAGGTGTTACTTATGACAATTTTGAGAGGGGCCTGGAACCTAACTCCCTCACTTCCCATTGACTTACATTATAAACTGGGTTTCAATTTACAATGGTTTCGATTTACAACCATTCCTTCTGGAACCTAACCCCGGCGTAAACTGAGGGCTACCTGGGTATTTAAAAAAAATTAAAAATAAGTGTGTAAAAAGTAAATGTATGCTTACCTGATAAATTGATTTCTTCTATGATACGACGAGTCTACAGATTCATCCTTTACTTGTGGGATATTATCCTCCTGCTAACAGGAAGTGGCAAAGAAAACCACAGCAGAGCTGTCTATATAGCTCCTCCCTTGACTCCACCCCCCAGTCATTCGACGGAAGGTATAGAAAGAAAAAGGAGAAACTAAAAGGTGCAGAGGTGACTGAAGTTTTAAATCAAAAAATATAATCTGTCTTAAAATGACAGGGCGGGCCGTGGACTCGTCGTATCATAGAAGAAATCAATTTATCAGGTAAGCATAAATTTACTTTTCTTCTATAAGATACAAAGAGTCCACGGATTCATCCTTTACTTGTGGGATACAATGCCAAAGCTACAGGACACAGATGAACTGGAGGGACAAGACAGATGCCTAAACAGAAGGCACCACTGCTTGACGAACTTTTCTCCCAAAAATAGCCTCAGAAGAAGCAAAAGTATCCAATTTGTAAAATTTGGAAAAGGTATGAAGACCAAGTCGCAGCCTTACAAATCTGTTCAACAGAAGCATCGTTTTTAAAAGCCCATGTGGAAGCCACCGCTCTAGTAGAGTGCGCTGTAATCCTTTCAGAAGGCTGCTGTCCAGCTTACAAGCGACCAAAGATTTCCGTCAAAGCACGAACCACGTCCAAGTTGTGTAAAAGACGCTCCTTCTAACAAGAAGGGTTAGGACACAGAAGGAACAACAATTTCCTGATTAATATTCTTATTAGTAACAACCTTAGGGAAGAATCCAGGTTTGGTTCGCAAAACCACCTTATCAGAATGGAAAACAAGATAAGGCGAGTCGCATTGCAATGCAGATAGTTCAGAAACTCTTTGAGCCGAAGAGATAGCAACTAAAAACAGAACTTTCCAAGATAGAAGCGTAATATCTACGGAATGCATAGGTTCAAACGGAACCCCTTGAACTAATTTCAAACTCCATGGCGGAGCAATAGGTTTAAACAATGGCTTGATTCTAACCAAAGCCTGACAAAACGACTGGAACATCCACCAGCCGCTTGTGCAGTAAAATTGATAGAGCAAATCTCTGTCCCTTTAGGGAACTAGCTTATAAAACCTTCTCCAATCCTTCTTGGAGAAAGGACAAAATCCTAGGAATCCTGATTTTACTCCATGAGTAGCCTTTGGATTCGCACCAATAAAGATATTTACGCCATATCTTATACTAAATTTTCCTAGTGACAGGCTTTCGAGCCTGAATCAAGGTATCTATGACCGACTCAGAGAATCCCCGCTTAGATAAAATCAAGCGTTCAATCTCCAGGCAGTCAGCCGCAGAGAAACTAGATCTGGATGCTGGAAAGGACCTTGAATGAGAAGGTCCTGTCTCAGTGGCAGTTTCCACGGTGGCAGAGATGACATTTCCACCAGGTCTGCATACCAAGTCCTGCATGGCCACGCAGGTGCTATCAAAATTACCGAAGCCCTCTCCTGTTTGATTCTGGCAATCAGACGAGGAAGGAGAGGAAAAAGAGGAAACACATAAGCCAGGTTGAACGACCAAGGTACTGCTAGGGCATCTATCAGTACTGCTTGGGGATCCCTCGATCTGGACCTGTAACAAGGAAGTTTGGCATTCTGACGAGATGCCATAAGATCCAATTCTGGTGTGCCCCATTGACGAATCAATTGTGTAAACACCTCCGGATGGAGCTCCCACTCCCCCGGACGAAAAGTATGTCGACTTAGAAAATCCGCTTCCCAGTTCTCCACTCTTGGGATATAGATTGCTGATAGATGGCAAGAGTGAGTCTCTGCCCATCAAATTATTTTGGAAACTTCTATCATCGCTAGAGAACTCTTGTTCCCCCTTGATGATTGATATATGCCACAGTCGTGATATTGTCCGACTGGAATCTTATAAATTTGGCCGAAGCCAGATGAGGCCACGCCTGAAGCGCGTTTAATATCGCTCTCAGTTCTAGAATATTTATTGGAAGGAGAGCCTCCTCCTGAGTCCACACACCCTGTGCCTTTAAGGGAATTCCAGACTGCACCCCAGCCCAATAGGCTGGCGTCCGTCGTCACTATGACCGATGCTGGCCTGTGGAAACATTCCCTGGGGCAGATGATCCTGTGACAACCACCAAAGGAGAGAGTCTCTGGTCTCTTTATTCAGATTTATGAGGAGATAAATTTGCATAGTCCCCATTCCACTTTCTGAGCATGCATAGTTGCAGTGGTCTGAGATGCAAGCGAGCAAACGGAACGGTGTCCATTGCCGCTATCATTAGTCCAATTACCTCCATACACTGAGCCACTGACGGCCGAGGAATGAAATGAAGTGCTCGACAGGTGGTTAAAATCTTTGATTTTCTGACCTCTGTCAGAAAAATTTTCATGTCTACCGAGTCTATCAGAGTTCCTAGGAATGGAACTCTTGTGAGAGGGACAAGTGAACTCTTCTTTATGTTCACCTTCCACCCGTGAGATCTTAGAAAAGCCAACATGATGTCCGTGTGAGATTTGGCTAGTTGGTAAGTTGACACCTGAATCAAGATATCGTCCAGATAGGGCGCCACTTCTATGCCCCGGGGCCTTAGAACCGCCAGAAGGGACCCTAGTACCTTTGTGAAAATTCTGGGAGCTGTGGCCAACCCGAAAGGAAGAGCCACAAACTGGTAATGCTTGTCCAGGAAGGCGAACCTGAGGAACTGGTGACGATCTTTGCGGATAGGAATGTGAAGATACGCATCCTTCAAATCCACGGTGGTCATATATTGATCCTCCTGGATCATTGGTAAAATTGTCCGAATGGTCTCCATCTTGAAGGATGGGACACTGAGAAATTTGTTTAGGATCTTGAGATCTAAAATCAGTCTGAAGGTTCCCTCTTTTTTGGGAACCACAAACAGATTGGAGTAAAACCCCTGCCCCTGTTCTGCTTTTGGAACTGGGCAGATTACCCCCATAGTATATAGGTCTTCTACACAGCGTAAGAACGCCTCTTTTTGTCTGGTTTACAGACAACCGTGAAAGATTAAATCTCCCCCTTGGAGGAGAATCTTTGAATTCTAGAAGATAAACCCCTGGGTCACAATTTCTAATGCCCAGGAATCCTGAACGTCTCTTGCCCAAGCCTGAGCGAAGAGAGAAAGTCTGCCCCCCACTAGATCCGGTCCCGGATCGGGGGCTGCCCCTTCATGCTGTCTTGGTAGCAGCAGCAGGCTTCTTGGCCTGTTTACCTTTATTCCAGGTCTGGTTAGGTCTCCAGACTGACTTGGATTGAGCAAAATTCCCCTCCTGCTTTGTGGCAGGGGAGGAGGTAGCGGGACCACCTTTGAGGTTTCGAAAGGAACGAAAATTATTCTGTTTGGCCCTCATTCTATTTGTCTTATCCTGAGGAAGGGCATGGCCTTTTCCTCCAGTGATGTCGGAAATTATCTCCTTCAGTTCAGGCCCGAATAGGGTCTTAACCTTGAAAGGAATAGCTAATAGCTTAGATTTTGATGACACATCAGCAGACCAAGACTTAAGTCATAACGCTCTACGCGCCAAAATGGCAAAGCCTGAATTTTCCACTAATTCAGCCAGTTGAAAAGCGGCATCTGTAATAAAAGAATTAGCTAGCTTGAGAGCCTTAATTCTATCTAAAATCTCATCCAATAGGATTTCAACCTTAAGAGCCTCCTCAAGAGCCTCGAACCAAAAAGCAGCTGCAGTAGTTACAGGAACAATGCACGCTATAGGTTGCAGAAGAAAACCCTGATGAATAAATATTTTCTTTAGAAGACCCTCTATTTTTTTATCCATAGGATCTTTGAAAGCACAACTGTCCTCAATAGGTATAGTTGTACACTTAGCTAGGGTAGAAACGGCTCCCTCCACCTTAGGGACCGTCTGCCACTAATCCCGAATGGTGTCGGATATAGGAAACATTTTATTAAAAGTAGGAGGGGGAGAGAACGGAATGCCTGGTCTATCCCATTCCTTAATAACAATGTCCAAAATCCTCTTAGGGACCGGGAAAACAGTGCAAGAAGGAACCTCTAGATATCTATCCATTTTACACAATTTCTCTGGAGGAATTACAATAGGGTCACAGTCATCCAGTCGCTAAAACCTCCCTGAGTAACAAGCGGAGGTGTTCAAGCTTAAACTTAAAAGCCGTCATATCTGAGTCTGTTTGGAACATCTTTCCGGAATCAGAAAGCTCTCCCTCAGACAGCAATTCCCCTACCCCCTATTCAGAGCATTGTGAGGATACATCGGAGATGGCTAATAAAGTGTCAGAGGGCTCAGCATTTACTCATATACCGGACCTACTGTGCTTCCCCTGCAAATCAGGCAGTTTAGATAATACCTCTGTGAGGGTAGTAGACATAACTGCGGCCATATCTTGCAGGGTGAAAGGATTAAACGCACTAGAAGTACTTGGCGTCGCTTGTGCAGGCGTTAAAGGTTGTGACACTTGGGGAGAAGTAGATGGCAAAACCTGATTCTCTTCTGACTGAGAATCATCCTGCAACATACTTTTATCATCTAAAATATGTTCTTTGCAATGTAAGGCCCTTTCAGTACATGAGGGACACATTTTAAGTGGGGGTTCCACAATGGCTTCTAAACACATGGAACATTGGCTTTCCTCAATGTCTGACATGTTAAACAGGCTAGTAATGACCACAAAAAAGGCTTGAAAAAATAATCTTAAAAAACGGTACTGCGCCTTTAAAAGAAAAAAAAAAGCATAAAATTTTTCCAAAACTGCTTAAAAACAATAAAAATTGTCCCAATTTTATGGTTGAAGGATCCCAATTCTGCAGCTAAGTTTGCCCCACAAGGAAAGGAATACTTAACCCTTACAGGAAAAAACGGAAAAATACAAAACGTTTATTTCAATGAAAAGCACCTGCTGTGGCGCCTACCTGCCCTCAGGGGTCTGTAAAACCAGGTTAAACCTTTGTTTTGGCCCAATATTTGGAGCTTGCTTGAGAAAAACAACTGTGCAACTGAGGCGTGAAAATAGACCCCGCCCATCTCCCTCGATGTCTCACAGCCCAAATTAACCGCACCAGAGCGGTCTAAAAACCTAGCCATGTGGGTTCAGAAACCCAGAAATGAAGCCATGTGTACCCTTCTTAAATAAAGCATAAAAAAGTCTCTTTTAAAAACGTTAACTGCACTCCCAAACATGTAAACGTTTGCCCACAAACATTCAAACATCAGTGTCAACGATTTGTATATAGCCCATATATGCAAGCTCAGTAATACCCCTCTCTATACTTTAGGAATACTGCTTACCCTCTCCCTCATGGGGACACTGTCAGCCAATTCTGAAATAACAGTCTCTCCAGAAAAAAAATGACTGAACATACCTCACTGCTTATAGCATGAAAACGTTACTCACACTGAAGTTTCTTAAGTACTCCTCAGCCATTCTGTGGGAACTGCACTGGATCTTAGTAAGATCATCAGCCTCCAGGCAGAAGTCTTCATCCATCTGCTGTCTGAGGGAAAATAGTACACACCGGTAGCATTTAAAATAAAAACATAATTTATGCTTACCTGATAAATTTATTTTTCTTGTGGTGTATCCAGTCCACGGATCATCCATTACTTGTGGGATACCAATACCAAAGCTAAAGTACACGGATGAAGGGAGGGACAAGGCAGGTACTTAAACGGAAGGGACCACTGCCTGTAGAACCTTTCTCCCAAAAATAGCCTCCGAAGAAGCAAAAGTATAATATTTGTAAAATTTTGAAAAGGTATGAAGCGAAGACCAAGTCGCCGCTTTGCAAATCTGTTCAACAGAAGCCTCATTTTTAAAGGCCCAGGTGGAAGCCACAGCTCTAGTAGAATGAGCTGTAATCCTTTCAGGGGGCTGCTGTCCAGCCAAAAAGAAAGAGGTTGCCGAAGCCTTTTGACCTCTACTCTGTCCAGAGTAAACAACAAACAGGGAAGATGTTTGACGAAAATCTTTAGTCGCTTGTAAGTAAAACTTTAAAGCACGGACTAAGTCCAAATTATGTAAAAGACTTTCCTTCTTTGAAGGAGGATTAGGACACAATGATGGAACAACAATCTCTTGATTGATATTCTTTTTGGAAACTACCTTAGGTAAAAACCCAGGTTTTGTACGCAGAACTACTTTATCTGTATGGAAAATCAGATAAGGAGAATCACATTGTAAAGCTGATAACTCAGAGACTCTACGAGCCGAGGAAATAGCCATCAAAAACAGAACTTTCAAAGATAAAAGTTTGATATCAATGGAATGAAGGGGTTCAAACGGAACTCCTTGAAGAACCTTAAGAACCAAGTTTAAGCTCCATGGATGAGCAACAGGTTTAAATACAGGCTTAATTCTAACCAAAGCCTGACAAAATGCCTGGACGTCTGGAACTTGTGCCAGACGCTTGTGCAAAAGGATAGACAGAGCAGAAATCTGTCCCTTTAAAGAACTAGCTGATAATCCTTTATCCAAACCCTCTTGCAGAAAGGACAATATCCTAGGAATCCTAACCTTACTCCATGAGTAATTCTTGGATTCGCACTAATGAAGATATTTGCGCCATATCTTATGGTAGATTTTCCTGGTTACAGGCTTTCGTGCCTGTATTAAGGTATCAATGACTGACTAGGAGAAGCCACGCCTTGATAAAATCAAGAGTTCAATCTCCAGGCAGTCAGTCTCAGAAAAATTAGATTTGGATGATTGAAAGGACCTTGTAGTAGGTGGTCTTGTCTCAGAGGCAGAGGCCAAGGTGGAAAGGATGACATGTCCACCAGGTCTGCATACCAGGTCCTGCGTGGCCACGCAGGCGCGATCAAGATCACCGATGCTCTCTCCTGTTTGATTTTGGCAATCAGTCGAGGGAGCAGAAGAAACGGTGGAAACACATAAGCCAGGTTGAAGCACGGTGCTGCTAGAGCATCTATCAGCGTCGCTTCTGGGTCCCTGGACCTGGACCCGTAACAAGGAAGCTTGGCGTTCTGGCGAGACGCCATGAGATCCAACTCTGGTTTGCCCCAACGATGAACCAATTGAGCAAACACCTCCGGATGGAGTTCCCACTACCCCGGATGAAAAGTCTGACTTAGAAAATCCGCCTCCCAGTTCTCTACACCTGGGATATGGATCGCTGATAGATGGCAAGAGTTAGTCTCTGCCCAGCGAATTATCTTGGAGACTTCTAACATCGCTAGGGAGCTCCTGTTCCTGTCGTGATGTTGTCTGACTGAAATCCGATGAACCTCAGGGTTGCTAACTGAGGCCAAGCTAGAAGAGCATTGAATATTGCTTTTAACTCCAGAATATTTATTGGGAGGAGTTTCTCCTCCTGAGTCCACGATCCCCGAGCCTTCAGGGAATTCCAGACTGCACTCCAACCTAGAAGGCTGGCATCTGTTACAATTGTCCAATCTGGCCTGCGAAAGGTCATACCTTTGGACAGATCAACCCGAGATAGCCACCAGAGAAGAGAATCTCTTGTCTCTTGATCCAGATTTAGCAGAGGGGACAAATCTGTGTAATCCCCATTCCACTGACTGAGCATGCATAATTGCAGCGGTCTGAGATGTAGGCGCGCAAATGGCACTATGTCCATCGCCGCTACCATTAAGCCGATCACTTCCATGCACTGAGCCACCGAAGGGCGCAGAATGTAGTGAAGAACATGGCAGGAATTTAGAAGCTTTGATAACCTGGACTCCGTAAGGAAAATTATTATTTCTACAGAATCTCAGAGTTCCTAGGAATGAAACCCTTGTGAGGGGTGATACAGAACTCTTTCCCTCGTTCACTTTCCACCCATGCGACCTCAAATGCCAACACTATGTCCGTATGAGATTTGGCAATTTGGAAGTATGACGCCTGTATCAGGATGTCGTCTAGATAAGGGGCCACTGCTATGCCCCGTGGTCTTAGGACCGCCAGAAGAGACCCCAGAACCATTGTAAAAATTCTTGGGGCTGTAGCTAACCCAAAGGAAGAGCCACAAACTGGTAATGCCTGTCTAGAAATGCAAACCTTAGGAACCGATGATGATCTTTGTGAATCGGTATGTGAAGGTAAGCATCCTTCAAATCCACTGTGGTCATGTACTGACCCTCCTGGATCATAGGTAGGATTGTCCGAATAGTTTCCATTTTGAACAATGGAACTCTGAGGAATTTGTTTAAGATCTTTAGATCCAAAATTGGTCTGAAGGTTCCCTCTTTTTTGGGAACCACAAACAGATTTGAATAAAATCCCTGTCCTTGTTCCATCTGTGGAACTGGATGGATCACTCCCATTATTAGGAGGTCTTGCACACAGCGTAAGAATGCCTCTTTCTTTATCTGGTTTACAGATAATCTCGAAAGGTGAAATCTCCCTTGTGGGGGGGAAGCTTTGAAGTCCAGAAGATATCCCTGCGATATGATCTCCAACGCCCAGGGATCCTGAACATATCTTGCCCACGCCTGGGCGAAGAGAGAAAGTCTGCCCCCTACTAGATCCGTTACCGAATAGGGGGCCGTTCCTTCATGCTGTCTTAGAGGCAGCAGCAGGCTTTCTGGCCTGCTTGCCTTTGCTCCAGGCCTGGTTAGATTTCCAGGCTGGCTTGGATTGCGCAAAAGTTCCCTCTTGTTTTGTAGCAGAGGAAGTTGATGCTGCACCTGCCTTGAAGTTTCGAAAGGCACGAAAATTAGACTGTTTGGCCCTTGATTTGGCCCTGTCCTGAGGAAGGGTATGACCCTTACCTCCAGTAATGTCAGCAATATTTCCTTCAAACCAGGCCCGAATAGGGTCTGCCCCTTGAAGGGAATGTTAAGTAATTTAGACTTTGAAGTCACGTCAGCTGACCAAGATTTAAGCCATAGCGCCCTACGCGCCTGGATGGCGAATCCAGAATTCCTAGCCGTTCGTTTAGTCAAATGAACAATGGCATCAGAAACAAAAGAATTAGCTAGCTTAAGTGTTCTAAGCTTGTCAAGTATTTCAGTCAATGGAGTAGCTGTCTGAAAGGCCTCTTCCAGAGACTCAAACCAGAACGCCGCAGCAGCAGTGACAGGAGCAATGCATGCAAGGGGCTACAGGATAAAACCTTGTTAAATAAACATTTTCTTAAGGTAACCTAATTTTTTATCCATTGGATCTGAAAAAGCACAACTGTCCTCGACAGGGATAGTGGTACGCTTTGCTAAAGTAGAAACTGCTCCCTCCACCTTAGGGACCGTCTGCCATAAGTCCCGTGTGGTGGCGTCTATTGGAAACATTTTTCTAAAAATAGGAGGGGGGGGAAACGGCACACCGGGTCTGTCCCACTCCTTAGTAATAATTTCTGTAAACCTTTTAGGTATTGGAAAATAGTCAGTACACACCAGCACCGCGTAGTATTTATCCAGTCTACACAATTTCTCTGGCACTGCAGCTAAAACCTCTCCAAGCAACACCCGGAGGTTCTCGAGCTTAAATTTAATAGTAGACATATCTGAATCAGGTTTCCCCGAGTCAGAGACGTCACCCACAGACTGAAGCTCTTCCTCAGCTTCTGCATATTGTGACGCAGTATCAGACATGGGCCTTAAAACATCTGCACGCTCTGTATTACGTCTAACCCCAGAGCTATCGCGCTTTCCTCTGAATTCAGGCAGTCTGGCTAATACCGCTGACAGGGTATTATCCATGATTGCCGCCATGTCCTGCAAAGTAATCGCTATGGGCGTCTGATGTACTTGGCGCCATTTTAGCGTGAGTCCCTTGAGCGGGAGTCAAAGGGTCCGACACGTGGGGAGAGTTAGTCGGCATAACTTCCCCCTCGTCAGAATCCTCTGGTGATAATTCTTTTAAAGATAACAGCTGATCTTTATTGTTTAAAGTGAAATCAATACATTTAGTACACATTCTCCTATGGGGTTCCACCATGGCTTTTAAACATAATGAACAAGGAGTTTCCTCTATGTCAGACATGTTTATACAGACTAGCAATGAGACTAGCAAGCTTGGAAAACACTTTAAATCAAGTTAACAAGCAATATAAAAAAACGTTACTGTGCCTTTAAGAGAAACAAATTTTGCCAAAACTTGAAATAACAGTGAAAAAATGCAGTTAAACCAACGAAATTTTTACAGTGTATGTAACAAGTTAGCAGAGCATTGCACCCACTTGCAAATGGATGATTAACCCCTTAATACAAAAAACAGATTAACAAAACGAAAAATATGTTTTTTAAACAGTCATAACAACTGAACTCCTACTTTTGAAGCCTTTTGAGCCCTTCAGAGATGGCCTATCGCATGCAGGGGACTGTTGAGGGAAGCTGAATGTCACAGTTTGTAATTTTAACTGCACCAACTGTAACTTTTATACTATAACAGTGGAAAGCCTCAGGAAACTGTTTCTAGGCAAAAATAAAGCCAGCCATGTGGAAAAAAACTAGGCCCCAATAAGTTTTATCACCAAAGCATATATAAAAACGATTAAACATGCCAGCAAACGTTTTATATTGCACATTAATCAGGAGTATATACCTCTGATAGCAAGCCTGATACTAGTCGCTATTAAATCACTGTATTTAGGCTTTAACTTACATTAATCCGGTATCAGCAGCCTTTTCTAGCAAATTCCATCCCTAGAAAAACTTAACTGCACATACCTTATTGCAGGATACCCTGCACGCCATTCTCCCTCTGAAGTTACCTCACTCCTCAGACATATGTGAGAACGGCAGTGGATCTTAGTTACTTCTGCTAAGATCATAGAAAAACGCAGGCAGATTCTTCTTCTAAATGCTGCCTGAGATAAAACAGTACACTCCGGTAGCATTTAAAAACAATAAACTTTTGATTGAAGAAAAAACTAACTATATTTTACCACTTTCCTCTAACTACCTCCAGCTATGTTGAGAGCTTGCAAGAGAATGACTGGATATGGCAGTGAGGGGAGGAGCTATATAGCAGCTCTGCTGTGGGTGATCCTCTTGCAACTTCCTGTTGGGAAGGAGAATATCCCACAAGTAATGGATGATCCGTGGACTGGATACACCTAACAAGAGAAAAAACTTGCTGAAAAAAAATAAATAACAACATTTTATCACCTCTTTCCCTTCCTAGTACTTAGAGTAGTAAAAGAGAATGACTGGGGGGTGGAGTCAAGGGAAGAGCTATATAGACAGCTCTGCTGTGGTGCTCTTTGCCACTTCCTGTTAGCAGGAGGATAATATCCCACAAATAAAGGATGAATCCGTGGACTCGTCGTATCTTATAGAAGAAAAACATTTTAAAGACAGACTTTTATACTGGTGCTGTGCCAAGGAGGAACTAAGTTTAAAACCCAAACAGTGCATTAGATCGGGTAGAGCAGTGTTTCTCAACCGCAGTCCTCAAGTAGACCCAACAGGTCAGGTTTTCATTATAGCTGAACCAGTGCACAGCTGGAGTATTCAGCTGATCAGTAACCATGGTTACTAACCTGCTCTCAGCCATCAGCTGATTATTTCACCTGTGCACTGGTTCAGCTATAATGAAAACCTGGACTGTTGGGGGTACTTGAGGACAGCGGTTAAGAAACACTGGTGTAGAGCCCTTCCAACACATCTCACCAAAACGAAGTGGAAAACTAAGATGTCTCGACTACTGTAGGATATTCTGGAAAAGTAGCGTTAGGCAAGACCAGAAGATGAAAACATGGTAGCCAAATTAACACTCAATTGCCAGGAAAGTGTGCTTATTAAAATTTGACGAGTATGCAAAAAGTATATCAGATCTATATATCTATCCTAGAATGTTATACCATGTGATTTACTCAACCGTACAGAGTTTCAGTGTATTATGGTTTTTGCAACACTCACTCTGCTACCAGCATGCCTTCTTCGGTTAGACATTGGGGAGTGACTGCGGCTCCTCCTCCTCCTGTATTCAGGCGTGTATGATCTGCTTTTTGATCTCCTCCTATGTGAATGGGATCTAGACCTGGAGCGTGAATACCTTTTATGGGAATGTTTTCGGGACCTTGACCTAAAAGAAACCGTTACATAAAGGCTAGTCAGAAACTGGTAGATACAAACAGGAAATAGCATTCCATAAATCTACTTAAAGCATTAAAAAAAAATCTTAAGGATATTAAATACAGTCTGCTACAAAAAAAATTGTTTTTTGTTTTTTTAAAAGCCAAAATCAGCCCACCATATTGCCAATGGTCTGCCTAAATCACACAATAAAATGTGTTCAATTTCCCTTTAAGAAGACAAATTGCTTCAGCAAAATCTGGTGAATATATAAAGTGTCAGTAACTTATTGATATGAAGGAATGTATCTTCTTTGCTGGACTAATGTAAAAGTGTGAGGTAACAGACAACAACAGGTATCACCAACTACACATCCCCAACATACGAGAAACTAGAATCTCTCAGGATACATTTTAATCAATAAACGTTACTGGGTGACCAAATCTGACAACTATCATGTTTGGTATTAAAATACCCTTTGTTCCATGATGTGATTAGTCATAAGTGTATTGTTTCTTCTGAGGGGGTACTAGCCAGAAACTGTACCTCAGCCAAAAATGTACTTAGGGGTTGATTACATCTGCATTTTAGGTTTTTAATACACTGTTCCCATGTGGTTGTTTTAAATTGCAAAATAATCCATTATATTACTTTTCATAAATATTCAAGGTCCAACAATTCTGATGCCTTCAACCTTAAAAGCGTGTAGGCACAGTTTGACAGTTTTTAGCTAACAAAAAATGCAATGCTATTCGTCATGGTTCGAAGGTTTAAGATCTGGTTTTCATCGAATATTAGGTTGTTTATTTAGTAGCTTAATCAGGGGACCTGGTGTACACTGTATATTAAAAATTTGTTCTATATTTCCTATAACAGATGTACATAAAGTCTGAATCAAAGGGCACTAACACCACATGAACCAAGTCATTTGTGTGTGTGCAATGCAAGCATCTATTTGATAGTATTCAGAATATCTTTAGTTTTTGCTGGGAATAGCACCAGCGTAATATAAGCTTATAATTTATCTCTAACAGATATAGATATTGAAGATTTAATTGTATTCATAATAGTTCGGGCCAACTGTGGTAATATGTCTCCTAAGGCCAGAATGTAGGATAGCGGTGGAGTTTTCAAACAGAGCTTCAAATTTAGGAGGAGGGTCTAATTTTTCTACTGTGTTTATGATATAGAATAAAGGAAAGGACCTATCTAAATGCGAACCATGATTTTAAAAACATAAAACCTTGTTCTACTACCCCTGGTAGCGATTTAACCATTTAATTTTTTAATTTAGAAACTGGGAAATCCTGGAAGTGTGAAAGAGGATCTTAAATGAAAAATGTAATCATAGATTAAGTTCACCGTTGAAAACTAGAGGTAGTAGAAAATATATGGGGAAATTAATCTATTTTCTTAATTTTAAATGTGTGCTTTGTATAATTGCCCATTTGTTTAACTAGAAGTGCACTATGAGTACTTTTGCTCATAATATGTCTTTATTACAAGGGTCAGAGTACAGTAAAATGTATTTCCAATGACTGGTTATATCAGTTGTAAAGTATAAAATGTAAAGGGAAATTGCTCCTTAAAAAGTAGATTTATATCAAATAACCTTTGTTAATTGAAATCAAGACCCAATAAAATTGGCTAAACTTGCATGGATTGCAGACCTCAGTTTCTCTAAATTTAGACAAAATCCCCCTTATCTCAATATATAGTAAAACCATTAACTAATAAAAGGGAAACTCGCGTCCAAATAAAAAACTTACAATTCAGAATGAGCATGCCGTTTTTAGACTTTCCAAATTACTTCCATTATCAAATTTTACAAGCTCACAGGGTATACATATATTAGTCTGATTGGCTAATGTCTGCCACGTGATGCAAGGAGCGGGAATAAAAAAAAATAACTGCTTATTTAGAATTGCATAATTAACAAGTGCCTCATAAAGACAATGATTCAACACCTACTCTATATATTTCACTGTATTTAGTGGTCCTTTAATCTATTAATTGGCCCTTTAAAGTGACAGTAAACACCAAAAACTTTGTTTAAAAAATAAATTACTTTAATTACCTTTCCCCAGTTTTGCATAACCAACACATTTTTGGTTCAGCACCTGGGTAGCACTTGCTGATTGGTGGCTAAACGTAGACAATCAGCAAGAGCTACCCAGGAAGCTGAACTAAAAAAAAAAAAAAACACACAACTCCTAAGCTTTACATCCCTGCTTTTTCAAATAAAGATAAGAAAAAATAGGAGTTAAATTAGAAAGTTGCATGCTCTGAATCATTAAAGAAAAACACTGGTTTCATATCCCTTTAATATGCTTTTTACTTCTAAAACTACCTTTATATAGACACTTGAAATCGGATTTTGCCTGTGGTAACCCTACCTATACTCTGTTTCCTTAAGTATTGGCAATACAAGAGCTTTGTGAACATAGCCAGCAGAAGAAAGTATACTCCCAGTGGGGTATAGGGTGGATAAGCAATAAAATGTTAATTTTAAATTGTTCTGAGAACTGGGATTTGGTATAGAGAAACAAAATTCATGCTATTTCATACACAAAAATAAACTCAAAGAAGCAAAATAGTACATTTTGTACTCGGCAGCAGCTAAAACAAGTCACTGGAAACACCTTAAGAGAGGGGGGTGAGGAACTTAGAGTACACTGTCCCTTTAGTTACCACACAACTAAACATTTCATATTAACCCTTTTGCTGCTCAGTTTTTCTTCTTCACCCAGTACTTACATTTTAAAAAGGGACTTGAACTAGATTTTTCTTTGCATTATTGTTTTGAAGATTATACATTTATAAAGCTCATCTGGGGGGAGTGTAAAAAACAATTTATGCTTACCTGATAAATTACTTTCTCTTACGGTGTATTCAGTCCACGGATTTATCCTTACTTGTGGGATATTCTCAATCCCTACAGGAAGTGGCAAAGAGAGCACACAGTAAAGCTGTCCATATAGCTCCCCTCAGGCTCCGCCCCCCAGTCATTCGACCGACGGTTAGGAGAAAAAGAAGAACCATAGGGTGCAGTGGTGACTGTAGTTATTATAAATTAAATTTGAACCTGACTTAAATGTCAGGGCGGGCCGTGGACTGAATACACCGTAAGAGAAAGTAATTTATCAGGTAAGCATAAATTCTGTTTTCTCTTACTTGGTGTAATCAGTCCACGGATTCATCCTTACTTGTGGGATACCAATACCAAAGCAATAGGACACGGATGAAGGGAGGGAACAAGTCAAGTAACCTAAACGGAAGGCACCACTGCTTGCAAAACCTTTCTCCCAAAAATAACCTCCGAAGAAGCAAAAGTATCGAATTTGTAAAATTTGGCAAATGTATGCACTGAAGACCAAGTCGCTGCCTTACAAATCTGTTCAACAGAAGCCTCATTCTTGAAAGCCCATGTGGAAACCACAGCTCTAGTGGAATGAGCTGTAATTCGTTCAGGAGGCTGCTGTCCCGCAGTCTCATAAGCCAAACGGATGATGCTTTTCAGCCAAAAGGAAAGAGAGGTAGCAGTTGCTTTCTGACCTCTCCTCTTACCAGAATAGACAACAAACAAGGATGATGTTTGTCTGAAATCTTTAGTTGCTTTTAAATATAATTTTAAAGCACGAACCACGTCAAGATTGTGTAAAAGTCGTTCCTTCTTAGAAACTGGATTAGGACACAGAGAAGGAACAATGATTTCCTGGTTAATATTCTTATTAGAAACCACCTTTGGAAGGAAACCAGGTTTGGTGCGCAAAACAACCTTATCTGCATGGAACACCAGATAGGGTGAATTAAACTGCAAAGCAGACAATTCAGAAACTCTTCGAGCAGAAGAAATGGCTACTAAAAACAAAACTTTCCAAAATAATAACTTAATATCTATGGAATGCAAAGGTTCAAACAGAACTCCTTGAAGAACTGAAAGAACTAAATATAGACTCCATGGAGGAGCCACAGGCTTATAAACAGGCTTGATTCTGACTAGGGCCTGTGCAAACACCTGAACGTCTGGTACAGCAGCCAGACGCTTATGTAACAGAATAGACAGAGCAGATATCTGTCCCTTTAAGGAACTAGCTGACAAACCTTTCTCCAATCCTTCTTGGAGAAAAGATAATATCCTTGGAATCCTAATCTTACTCCACGAGTAACCCTTGGATTCACACCAACAAAGATATTTCCGCCATATCTTATGGTAAATTTTCCTGGTGACAGGCTTTCTGGCCTGTATCAGAGTGTCTATAACTGATTCAGAGAAACCGCGCTTAGCTAGAATTAAGCGTTGAATCTCCAAGCAGTCTGTTGCAGAGAAACTAGATTTGGATGCTTGAAAGGACCTTGAATTAGAAGATCCTGCCTCGATGGCAGTTTCCATGGTGGGACCGATGACATGTCCACTAGGTCTGCATACCAAGTCCTGCATGGCCACGCAGGCGCTATCAGAATTACCAAAGCCTTCTCCTGTTTGATTCTGGCTACTAGCCGAGGGAGAAGAGGAAACAGTGGAAAGACATAAGCTAGACTGAACGACCAAGGCGCTATTAATGCATCTATCAATGCCGCCTTGGGATCCCTGGATATGGATCCATAAAGGGGAAGTTTGGTGTTCTGACGGGACGCCATCAGATCCAATTCTGGAATGCCCCATAGCTGAGTCAGCTGAGCAAAAACCTCCGGGTGGAGTTCCCACTCCCCCGGATGGAAAGTCTGACGACTTAGAAAATCCGCCTCCCAGTTGTCTACCCCTGGGATGTGAATTGCAGATAGATGGCAGGAGTCCGCCCATTTGATGATCTTGGATACTTCCTTCATCGCTAGGGAACTTTTTGTTCCTCCCCGATTGATGTACGCTACAGTCGTGATGTTGTCCGACTGAAATCTGATGAATTTGGCCTCCGCTAGTTGAGGCCATTCCTGGAGCGTATTGAATATCGCTCTCAACTCCAAAATGTTTATCGGAAGAAGAGATTCTTCCCGAGACCATAGTCCCTGAGCCTTCAGGGAGTTCCAGACCGCACCCCAGCCTAACAGACTGGCATCGGTCGTGACAATGATCCACTCCGGTCTGCGGAAACTCATTCCCTGAGACAGGTGATCTTGAGACAACCACCAGAGAAGAGTCTCTGGCTTTCTGGTCCATTTGTACTTGAGGAGACTAATCTGCGTAATCTCCATTCCACTGTTTGAGCATGCACAGCTGTAGTGGTCTGAGATGAATTCGGGCAAAAGGGACTACGTCCATTGCCGCAACCATTAAACCAATTACTTCCATGCACTGAGCCACGGAAGGCCGAGGAATGGAATGAAAAACTCGGCAAGTATTCAGCAGTTTTGACTTCCTGACCACTGTCAGAAACATTTTCATTTCTACAGAGTCTATTAGTGTTCCCAGGAAAGGAACCCTTGTGAGCGGGGACAGAGAACTCCTTTCTACGTTCACCTTCCACCCGTGAGACCTTAGAAAGGCCAGAACGATGTCCGTATGAGCCTTGGCTCTGTGAAAGGACGACGCCTGTATTAATATGTCGTCTAGGTAAGGTGCTACTGCAATGCCCTGCGGTCTTAGTACCGCTAGACGGGACCCTAGCACCTTTGTGAAAATTCTGGGAGCGGTGGCCAACCCAAAAGGAAGGGCCATGAACTGGTAATGTTTGCTCTGAGGAATTTGTTTAGAATTTTTAGATCCAGGATTGGCCTGAAAGTTCCCTCCTTTTTGGGAACTACAAACAGGTTTGAGTAAAAGCCCAGTCCTTGTTCTACAATTGGAACTGGGTGTATCACTCCCATCTTTAGCAGATCTTCTACACAGCGTAAAACGCCTGTTTCTTTATTTGGCAAATGAGAAATGTGGAACCTTCCCCTTGGGGGAGAATACTTGAATTCTAGAAGGTACCCCTGAGCAACTATTTCTAATGCCCAGGGATCTGGAACATCTCTTGCCCAAGCGAAAAGAGAAAGTCTGCCCCCTACTCGATCCGATCCCGGATCGGGGGCTACCCCTTCATGCTGTCTTGGTAGCAGGAGCAGGCTTCTTGGCCTGGTTACCCTTATTCCAGCCCTGCAGGGGTTTCCAAGTTGCTTTGGGCTGGGAAGAGTTATCTTGCTTTGCGGCAGCAGAGGTTGTGGCAGGTCCGCTCCTGAAGTTGCGAAAGGAGCGAAAATTAGCCTTGTTTTTGGCCTTAAACGGCTTATCTTGTGGCAGGGCATGGCCCTTGCCCCCAGTGATATCTGAAATAATTTCTTTCAGCTCTGGGCCAAATAGGGTTTTCCCCTTGAAGGGAATATTTAACAGTTTCGTTTTGGACGACACATCAGCTGACCACGATTTGAGCTAAAGCGATCTTCGCACCATGATGGCAAAACCTGAGTTTTTCGCCGCTAGCTTAGCTAATTGGAGAGCGGCATCAGTGATAAAAGAATTAGCCAGCTTTAGAGCATGAATTCTATTCATGACCTCATCATATGAAGTCTCCCTCTGGAGCAACTCCTCCAGGGCCTCGAACCAAAAAACCGCTGCAGTAGTTACTGGAATAATGCAGGCAATTGGTTGAAGAAGAAAACCTTGCATTAAAAAAAAAAAAAAAAACCTTCCAATTTTTTATCCATAGGATCTTTGAAAGCACAACTGTCCTCTATTGGTATAGTTGTACGCTTAGCAAGTGTTGAAACAGCCCCTATACCTTGGGGACCGTCTGCCACGCGTCCCGCCTGGGGTCATTTATGGGGAACATTTTCTTAAAGATAGGGGGGGGAACAAAGGGTACACCTGGTCTCTCCCACTCCTTAGTCACAATATCCGCCACCCTCTTTGGGATCGGAAATGCCTCAGTGTATACAGGGACCTCTAAAAACCTGTCCATTTTACACAATTTTTCAGGGACCACCATGGGGTCACAATCATCCAGCATAGCTAAAACCTCCTTGAGCAGGACGCGGAGGTGTTCCAGCTTAAATTTAAACGCTAAGGAATCTGACTCTGCCTGCTGAGAAACTTTTCCTGTGTCAGAAATTTCTCCCTCAGACAGACCGTCCCTCACTGCTACTTTTGAGTTTTGTGAGGGTACTACAAATAAATTATCCAAAGCTTCAGATTGCTCATCCTTTTATTTAAAACTGAGCTATCGCGCTTTTTTGGAAAAACAGGCAGTTTGGATAAAAATGCTGCAAGGGAATTATCCATTACTGCTGCTAATTGTTGTAAAGTAATAGGGGCCAATGCGCTAGAGGTACTAGGCAACGCTTGCGCGGGCGTAACTGGTGTCGACACATGGGGAGAGGAAGGAGGACTATCCTCATTACCTTCCGTCAAAGAATCATCTTGGGCTACATTTTTAAGTGTCAATGCATGGTCATTAAAATGTTTAGATACCTTAGCACACTTTAAACACAAATGCAATGGGGGTACCGCCATGGCTTTTAAACACATAGAACAAGGTCTATCAGTAGGCTCAGACATGTTAGACAGATTTAGATAGCACTCAAATACAGAAAAAAACACTTTTTGAAAAAACGTTACTGTGCCTTTAAATAATAAAAAGCACACACTTTACCAAATCTCAAAAAAACATCCGATCTTTATGAAATTTACACCATATGATCCTAATGCTTTGAAAAGATTGCACACCAAGTTTCAAGCCAATTAACCCCTTATTGCCCAAACCGGAGCAAATTGAAGATGGCCACCAGTTGAACACACTACCTTCCTTGGGGATTAGTTGTGGAACAAAAATAAGCCTCCCTGTAGTCCTCCTGCAATCTCTGGACTCTACATGTGAAGCTGCATGAAGCTATCTTGTAAAAGAACTGCGCAACTGAGGCGCGAAAATTAGGCCCTCCCCCTCTTCACTCCGGAGTTGTGAGGCCTTCCTAAGCCAAATTAGGTGTCTAAAATTATGCCAGGCGAATAAAACCCCTAAAAAGTGTTCCAAACATGATAAACACTTGTGCAAACATCAGATTATATTAAAAAATAATCGATTTTACCCATAACAGTGTCCACCAGTGATTTAAGCCCTATAAACTAAGCCATCCTTCTATACTGAGTCTCAGAATATGGCTTACTTTCCCACATGGGGATTTCTATCAGTCTTCTAGCATTACCAGGTCTTGTTAGAAAAAAATTACTGAGCATACCTTAAGCAGTTAAGCCTGCAAACTGTTACCCGGTACTCAACAGTCCTGTGTGGGAACAGCAATGGATTTTAGTTACAACATGCTAAAATCTTTTTCCTCTCAGCAGAAATCTTCATCACTTTCTGTTGTAGAGTAAATAGTACAAACCGGCACTATTTTAAAATAAACTCTTGATTGAAGAAATAAAACTACAAATCTAACACCACATACTCTTTACCACCCCCGTGGAGATGCTACTTGTTAGAGCGGCAAAGATAATGACTGGGGGGGGGCGGAGCCTGAGGGGAGCTATATGGACAGCTTTGTTGTGTGCTCTCTTTGCCACTTCCTGTAGGGATTGAGAATATCCCACAAGTAAGGATGAATCCGTGGACTGAATACACCAAGTAAGAGAAATCTAGTTTTGCTTATTTTTAAACTCCTTATTTTCAGACTCCTAACCAAGCCCCAAAGTTTTAGATGTATACAGATTTTAGCTTGCTTCTGTTTGTATAATAGTTCTTTTCATATGCAAAGGGGCCGTCTGCTCTCAGACCTTTTCAGCGGGTGTCCTAAGCTCATAAACAGTGCTAAATTGGGAGCTTCTAAGTATATCTGTGCATATTGTATTAAAATGCAGATAAATAAATTGGTGTATACTGTCCCTTTAAGTTTTTTGCTACCTACATTTAAACCCTATTGTAAGTAAAATTTCAGTGAGTGACCCATAAAAATTTGTTTTTTTTCTATCAGGCCCAGCAGATAGACAATATGCTATTTTGGTACAAATCCGGAATTCAAAAATTACAGTCTTATTAAAGACACTCAGTGGAACAAGATCCTACTGAGCATGTGCACAAGTCCACTAGGTAAACGTATACTAGTCTGATTGGCTGATGTCTGTCACATGGTACATTCGGTCGTAAAATACTAAAATTAATTTGTCCAAAAAAAAAAAAAAAAATTGACTGCTTATTTTAAATTCAGAGTAGGTGTTAAATCATTGTCTTTTTATTGTCCACTTGTTTGTGCAATTATATTGCATTGAGTGGTCCTTTAAGGTTGCATGAAGGAATCAGAAAAAAAAAACAATTTCTTTTTTTTTATGCCAATAACAGAATTATGGTTTTACCTGGAGTTTGATCTTGACCTAGAGCGAGATTCTGAACGTTTGGAGCCTCTTGATGCACTGCGTGAAGCAGACCTACTATCTGATTTTGCACGAGCAGCACTTTCAGTTGGCGACTTTGAATGGGAGCGGGAATCCTAATAGAAGAAAAATAAAAATGTAAAAGATAATAAAATTAAAAATTTAACTTTTTTTAGCAAAGCCCTAGCACTTAGTATAGCATTCAGAGAATTTTAAATTAAACCTGCAAAATAAGTGGTTTGGT
Organism: Bombina bombina; assembly: GCF_027579735.1. Taxonomy (NCBI): domain Eukaryota; kingdom Metazoa; phylum Chordata; class Amphibia; order Anura; family Bombinatoridae; genus Bombina; species Bombina bombina. Next base: position 349,414,097 of record NC_069503.1, read on the forward strand.
TATGCCTGTTAACCCTCAAATATTTGTGCATTTAACAAATGAAATATTCTACAACAGTTACCTATTTGAACCAGATGACCATTTTTCTAATGTGCTAATATCATGCAGAGGTCATTAAACTGATTGTACAGACACTGGAACATAAACCATACATTTACTTAACCTAGGACCCATTCATTCTTCCAGATTCTTTTTACTCTAGGTCACTCTTGCTTTATACTTTTCTTCATTCTTCATATTTTTTTTTCAACTTCGTGTATTCTTCCCCATTTCAAATAATTATAGCATTAAAAAAAAAAAATTCAAGTGCTTCTATCTGCCCAATCTTCTGTTCAATTTTTTTCCCCCATTCAATTGAATTTTTCTGATCTTTAAAAAAACTTTTCATTAGCCTTCTTTTATCTTGCTTTATCTTCCACATTCTTGGAAAAAACTCTTCAATTTCTTCACGAACATTAACCTTAATGGAAAAAGAACATTTAGTATATTTCAGCATAGTTTTACTAAATATTCTGCTGGGTACTGATCACTAGCTAAAAAGTATAAACTGCCAGCAGGTAATAAACAAAACAATTTCAGTACTGACTAAAAGAATCTGGCATGGGCTCTGCAGTATTTAATGCCCCCATTTAAAGAAGAAAATCCACCTTAGTCAAATCACCTGTGTGTGGGTGTGTGTGGGTGTATAGCACACCAGGAAGCAATACCTCCCTGATCAAAATGGCGAGAAAAAAAATAAATAAATAACTCCCTATCACAAGGATGATGTACTTTATTACTTAAGAACTTACCTTTTCCGCTCATCCTCAGCAGTTTTGTAATATTACTAAAAGTTTTCAGAAGATAGAACATTTTCTTCTAAAGATATAAGCTAAATAACCACAAATAACTTTTAGAAGATAATAAAAAGCAGACATAATTCTCATACAAAAGACAAATTTGGTAAATTTTCATACAATTACACTAGGTGGTGGGTAAATATATATATATACAAAAACAAAGACAGTGTTCTCCATAGCAAACTTTGCAAGCTGGGTGAGAGCAGTGTAATATTTTCTATTATATTTTTTGCTATCCAAAGAACAAATTACAGAATTTAACAAATGTATTTAGTGAAAAATTTTGCAACAACAAATGGACATTTTATTATTTTTAGCTTAATATTGACTATAATTCTAGCCGGGTGGTCAGTAAAATCAGCCAGTTGGTGCACCCACTAAAAAGGTCCTGGGGAAAAGACCGACTATTATAATATATTATACACTAGGGTTGCACCGATACTAGTATCGGTACCGATACCAAGTATCGGTACCGATACCAAGTACTGGCACCAGTACTTGTACTCAAGCAAATGCACCGATACCTCCAGATCTTACCCATACGCCATCTTGTGGCGTTTTTTCAAACTTCATGTTCCAATTTCATTTTAAGCTTGAGTGGAGACAACTAAAAATTGTTATTTGTATCATTGTACGTCTGAGAGCAGTGCACCAAAAGCTGCTACTTTACACTTGGACGCCTACCTGGGAGAGATCACAGTACCAGTTAAACAGATTTAATGGCCCAAAAATATCTTTCTGCCCCATGCAGTAGTGTGAAAAGTGAAAGACTGTGCAGCTTAGCATGAAACGTCCTTACTGATAGCAGAAACAGACTTATAGCTGAACATGCAGAGATGCTTCTGTTCCTCAAGAACTTGCCACTAACTTTTGAAAAATGTATTCCAATTGCTGGATTGCCTGTTCTGCTAGTTATCTTGCACAATTATGCTCAAAACATACTGTACTCTGAGGAACATCCTTTGCTTATACAATTGCAGGAAGTGTTCATAGGACAAATTAAGTGAATTCCTATGAACACTCATCCTACAATTATAGGACTAGATTTAGATTACATTTGATTGGTAAGTTTACCAATGCTCTGTTCACATTTCCAACTCCTTAGACTTTAATGGAGTTGGACATGTAATGAGAGCATTAGTAAAGCTTGTATAGCGTAATCTATCCCATAATGTTGCTCCCCATGATTAAACAGTGCACTGTTATATATTTTTACTGTATTGCACTTTAGGTTGGCTGTGATTTTACATTTGTTATGTATTTATATATTTTATTGTAATATTTCTTCAAGTTTTTACAACTGTGACAACAAGCAAATAAAACTTACAGTTCTTCATAATTACAAAGAAGCTATCTTAAATCAGTGTGTATTGTGCTTGAGAAACTGTCACATGACATTAAAAAAAAAAAGTTTCGGTAATTGGTATCGGTGAGAATAAGTATCAGTACTTGGTCTAAAAAAAAAAAAAAATGGCATTCGTGCAACCCTATTATACACACACAAATGTACAGTGATTGTTTTAATACAGTATGCTCTGTTTGAATCTAGAAAAAATTGGGTTCTATGTCCCTTGAAAGAAAGCAATGTATTGTTGGGGAACTTTTTTTTTTTCTTATAAGACTTGTTTTCCTAGAGCAGAAGATTCATTTGTCCGGAGACCAAAATTTATTAAAGGGATAGTCATGTCAAAATTAAACTGATTTAGGGAGGGCGTGTCCAAACAGCAATCCAGAGCAGTTGCACTTTTCCAGAGCTCCGGCTGAAGACTCGTTAATCCGCAGATTTCACAGCAAAATCACACCTTCTGATCTTTGGTGTGTAGTGCACTACTAAGCAGTGCAATTGTACAAAGTTTTTGCTGTATTCTTTACTCTAGAGCTAAGGAACGGACAGTTGACGCCTAAAGAGGCGGCTTACACATAGCCAACGCTACCCACCCCCCTTCGGTACGCTGAGGTACTTTGCCTTAGTTTTGGCACTGTAATCTTCTCTCTCTCTAAACAGATCATTAAAGGATATACTCTACTCTGCCTGAAAACAGCTACCATGACAGAAATGGCTTCACAAAAGGACATCAGCCAACTATTTGCAAACTTTGAGAGAATGCTAAAACAGCAAGAAAAAGCCCCATTTGACTTTCTGCTGAACAAATTTTGCACACAGTGAGCAATAGGGGCGGCTCGCAGTGGAGCACAAAACAAATACCCAAGAGGGCTTCTACGCCATGTCGAGCGAAGCAGCGCCAACTAGCCAGAAATGGAGACCAGGGCAACCAAAATCATCACTTTATGGCCTAGAGAATTAACCAACAATATGGAGTCTTCATCAAGCCTATGTTGCTCACCTGACAACACTAGAAGCTCCGCTTTTATTCATCCTTATACTAGCGAGCAACATGCAGCTCCCATAACCAACGGAAAGCACCAGCGCACCAAAAATGCTTCTGCAAGCGGGACTGAAACCAAAGCTTGATGTGCCACTAAGGAATCGTGTGGAGAGCTCGCAGACGGCTACGAGCGTTGAGTCGTTATGCTTCCTGTGTCATAACACTGCCATGATCGACTCTTGTACCATAAAATCAATGATTTTTGCATCCCACTGCCCAAAAACCTCATAAGAACATTACAAGATGATGCAAATATAAATCTCTCAGATCCTACTATCTGGCTTGCACAATACCTCCACAGAGGGCTTCTCACATTCACACAGAGAACAGGTTTTATCGGCGGAAGGTACCTTGTGGCTGAGAATAAATGAACAATCCATTATCGCCATCATATCACCAAAAGTAGATGGGAGCTACACATTGCTTCACTTTGTTTTGTTGTGCTTTGAGTTTCTTTCTAGTTGATATTTATGTCACCCTATATAAGCGTTTACTTTACAATACACACATACCATTTCCACTATCAGTTGCCCATAACCTTAGTCTGTTTATAATAACGGAGAGAATCCCTTTAAAACAGTTTGAATAGTGCTTATTACTTTTTATCTGGCAGACATAACCCCAAAGTTTACATGGCAGTTGACCCTTATGTGGCCTTCAGGCAGGGCTGCAAAATGACAGAAAATTTATCAGAGATATTGGGAGAGATTATGATTTAATACCAAAGAAGTTGCCTGCACATTAATATTCCCCCCCCCCCCCCCAACTGTAAAATATATTACCTCATGTTTACTGAGGCTCAATTTCTCTCTTGGCCAATAGATGGCAATATTGCTTTATCAAAAAACCTTGGCCACATTTAGAGATTGTGAAATAAATGTGATAACAAAAATCATAAAAGGAAAACCAAATAAAGTTCTGAATCAAGGATATGTCTGTGTCCTCTGGATGAGTTTTTCAGCTTGTTAGCATTCCTCAGTGAGATCCCATGAAAAAGGAAACAGAAAATTGCAACATAGTGTGAATCTGTAATGGCACTTTGAGGAAGTAGTTGTTTTATAACAAATGACTACTCACATTTGTTGGAGCTTTCGACTAAGCTCAAGGATATGCGCACTCCCACTTTATACTGATGGGAAAACAGTACACTAGGCAAAACTTGGATACAAATTTATTTTAAAATATATAAAAGCGTCACATAAGCCTTGATAACACCACAATGTAAGGGTACAAAAGCAGATATGCTGTAATAAATGCTTCAAATCGCCAAACTTGCAAAGAGGTAAATGGATCAGCAGGAGTGTGACCGCCGAAACCAAAACCTCTTTAGTAGCAAGACAGTAGCGCTAAGCCCCCAGGTGTCCTGGCTAGTGTAGAGACGTGATAAAACTCAATATAGAACAGTTCCGACGTACGTTTCGCAGGTATGCTTTGTCAAGGAATGTTAGTGCGCATGTCCAAGAGTCCTTTTAAACAATCCATTGATGAGTTTCTGCCAGGTTTGTAGTTACATCCTCCATTTTGGAAGTTGGCATTTAGGTAATTTGTCATTAAACAACTAGTATGTTTTTCAGCTTCTTTCAGTTTTATACATTTTGTTGATATATGCATAGATGTTAAGATGGATAACCAGAATTGGGAAATTATGCATTATAATGTTATAGCTTTATACATATATGCAAAACTTCAAAAAACATAATCACATTGTGCCTGCAATTGGTGTCTATACTGATGATATATGTAGGTATTTTTTTTTTTTTTTAACCCCTTATTGTGAAGGTATTAGTTATATCTTTTTTAGTTTAAGTGATGTTACTGACTATATGTCCTATGGACCATAATTAAACTACTAGCCTTATTATAAACCTAGTTGTATCGTAATGTTTTCAAAAATAGATTTTATTTGTTAGCATGTGGCATGTTTAAAAACATATATTGCACTTGTATGTGTTTGCGCTGAAAAGTTATGATAGGATGTTGAGGTTACTGTTTCTAACTATGTTAGTAATTTTACATTTGGGGTTCCATATATTGAAAATAAGTTTGTGAAACATTCTAAAACTACCTAGCACTGACAATATGAGTGTGGACAAAAAAAAAAAAAAAAAAAATATATATAAAAAAAATATTAAAACTTAAAAAAAAATATATATATATATAATATTAAAAAATATTAAAACAAAAAAAAAAAAATTTATTATAATTAAAAAAAAAAAAAATTCTTACAAATTTAAAAAAAAAAAATCTCTTTTTTTTTCTTCCTTTTTTCTTTCCTTTCCTTCTTTCTCTCCTTTTTTATTTAAAATAAATAAAAATAAAACAAGGCATATATAGCTGTATACATATACATATGTAGCTGTACTTATAAATAACTTTCACAAAAAGTGATGGATTTCAAAATCTTTATTAAGACCATTGGGTATCAAGCTATCCATAATATGGATCCACTTCATTTCCAATTGTCCCAATCTATTCTGTGTGTCTCCTCCCTTCCAATTCAGTTCTAATTTCCTAATGCCCAGAAATTCCAAATCCTTTACATTTCTATTGTGCTTTTTATCAAAGTGAGACGATACTGTATGATTAGCATAACCCTTTTCAATATTGTAAATATGCTCATTCAACCTAATTTTTAGAAGTCTAGAGGTACGCCCTATATAGATTAAATTGCATGAGCATCGTAACATGTAAATTACGTTTTTGCTATTGCAAGTAATAAATTGATCTATACTGTACTCCCTTTTGTTATCTCCAGAAAAGAATTTTACAGAATTTTGGAGTTTTTTTCATAAATTTGCAAGCATTGCAGAATTGACACTTTCTAAAACCCATTTCAGATGGTAGCAACCAATTTTTTACTTTGTTGTTGTCTACTTCTTTAATACATTGGGATAGTTGAAATTTAAGGTTGGGAACCTTTCTAAAAATTATGTTAGGTCCATCGCCTAAAAATTCATTTAATGCTGCATCTCTTGTGAGGATTCCCCAGTGTTTTTGTATGATGTTCCTAAGTTCTCCACTCTGAGTGCTATGTTGGAAGATAAGTCTATTTGCTAGTTTATCATCAGTGAATTTCTTATTTTTGATTTTATATTTTAATAAATCTGACCTGTCCATGTTGGTTACTTCTTCTATTTTTTCATCTAGAAAATTAGCTGGATAATTTTTCTCTAAAAAACGTTTTTTTAGGATTTGAGATTGAACCTTATACATATCTTGTTCTTTACAATTACGTCTCAGTCGAACGAATTGACCTTTAGGGACATTTTTAAGCCAATGTTTTTGATGACAACTTTCGAGGCTTATGTAATTGTTTACGTCTATGCTCTTAAAAAAGTTTTTCGACTTCAACATTTCATTCTCAATGTATATTTCAAGGTCTAAAAATTCTACCTTGGTTTGACTATAATTCCAAGTTAGAGCTACTTTGAACTCATTTATTTTCAAATATTCCATGAATTCAAGTAATTGGTTCTCACTTCCTGACCATATGAAGAAAAGGTCATCTATGTAGCGATGATAAGACACCAGATATTGCGCCCAGCTAGAGTTGTAAATATATTGATTTTCCCAATTAGCCATATATAAATTGGCATAGCTGGGCGCAAATCTGGTGCCCATCGCTGTGCCTCCTACTTGCAAATAATATTGGTGGTTGAACCAAAAGTAGTTGGTTTCTAGAATTATAGCTATGCTGTCTAAAATAAACTCAAGTTGTTTTTTATCCAAAAAGTCATCTTTTTCTAGGATGTTTTTTACTGATGCTATGCCAAGATTTTTGTCTATTATGGTATAAAGTGACGTGACATCACTAGTCACCAACCACCAATTTGGATTCCACTTGAGTTTTTCTAAATGGTTAAGGATACTTAAGGTATCTTTCAAATATGATTTTGTCTTTACAACATAAGTCTGTAAAAATTGGTCTATATACGCCGATAAATTGCTTGTGAGGGAATTAACCCCTGACACTATGGGTCTACCCGGGGGGGGTTAGATGGATCCTTGTGTATTTTCGGCAGTATATAAAAAGTGGGAGTTTTTGGAAATTTGTTGTAGATATTGATATTCTTTTTTATTCACAATGCCTGTTTTTAAGCCTTTTTCTAAGTGAAGTTCAAGTCTTTTTTTAAATTTTATTATTGGATTACTATCAAGTTCGATATATACCTCAGTGTTTTTAAGTTGTCTAAGACATTCCTCATTGTATTTAGTTTTATCCATGATAACTGTCCCTCCGCCCTTGTCCGCGGGCTTTATGACTATCTTATCATTCATTTTTAAATCTGCCAAGGCTGTTTGTTCTAGTTTAGTGAGATTGGAACCATAATTAGTTTTCATATTTTTAATATCCCTGTGTACTAGTTCTAAGAATGTCTCCATAGGTGCTGATTTGCACTGTGTGGGATTAAAGGAGGACTTTTAATGAACCTCTATATGTTTATATTTATTTATTTCTATAGAACTGTTACCGATTATGGGATTGTTAGTGAAAAACTTTTTTATACATAGATTTCTAATAAACTTCTGAATTCCTATAAAGGCTTCAAATTTATTCATTCTGTAACTGGGAGCAAAATTTAGCCCTTTGTTTAAGACAGAGGTTTGGGCTTCTGATAGTGTGGTACTCGACAGATTGAAAATACCATTATCTTTTTTATTTATTTGTTTATTATTGTGTTTATTACTTAGTAATCCGTTCTGTCCATGTTTTTGCGTCTTTTGTTGAACAGATCTGAATCCGTTCTTGTGTATTTTCTTTTTCCAGCCTCTATAAAAACCTCCTCCTCTTCTGAGTTATATCTTGCTAAAGCTCCAAATCTATTATGGGTGGTGGTTTCTTTTGGATATTGTTCTTTATGATTTTTAAAAGGATTTCTAGGTTGTTGCCAATTATTTTCTTCTCTTGCCCACTGTTCAGATCTATCCTGATTGTTTCTATAATTCATATTTTTATTATAAGTCATATCATGATTTTTCTGTGGATATCTGTGATCTGCATAGGAAAAATCTTCCTTTCTTTTGTTATAGTAGCTCTCTCTTTCTCTATGTGCTAAAGAATTATGTTGGTGTTGATTTGATGTATTGCCATAATAATTATTTCTATGTGTGTATCTAAAGTCTTGATCTTTATATTGTAAACGCTCCTTGTTGGAATTACTAGTATTTTGAATATGTGTTCTTCTATTTTTGGCTCTATAATTTCTTTCTTTCCTTTCTTTATAATCCTCATAGTCTCTAAAGTATTTCTCTCTTAGTGTCTTTGATCTCTTTTTTTAAACAATCTAAATTTTCTGCCACTTTTTGTGAAAGTTCCCCATATTGTTTGCTCTCCATATGGGGAGTTATTTTTTGTTCCAGCATGTTAATTTCTATATTTGCCTCATCCAATAATTTTTTCTTTTCACTAATAATAAGATTCATAAGTTGTCTTGTGCATTCTTCTAAAATATGATTCCACTTGGTCATAAACATAAGGTTATGGTCTCTCTAGACCACTTCCATTCTCTAACTACAGATAAAACACTCTTCCATGTTTGGCTTAATATCTTCTCTTTGCTACAGACAGTAATCACTCTTCATAAGAAAGTTATATCAAAGGTGCCATACATACACAGGTTTCAGAATAATTAGTTTTGTTTAATATATGTATGCTTCATATGATTTGGACAGTATAACTATTTTTATTTTTAATCTTACCTATTTAATCTCTAAACCCAATATCTTTCTTAAATGATTTTGCCAGTTCCAAGCAAGGACTGTCAAGGTACCTGTGAATAGCATTAAATAAACTACATATGTATCAAATTTTGATATTTCAGGTCAGCTAATGTCTCCCTTGACATGAGTTGTGTGGGCTGTAGCCACAACAGACCAGCCCCCCTTCTTCTTGGTTACACAGGAGAGAACAAAGGATTTAGACCTCTGTACAGATAAGACCGATGGGCCACTTCAAAGTAAATATTAGCATTATGGAGCCCTCAGATGTGTATGCCCATATATGGGTTTCCTGCCCAAGATGGGTAATAAACTTACAGCCCCCTGGAAGGAGCAGTCGCTCAATCTGAACTGATGGAAGAAATATACAAACATACTCAGAGGAGATAGCCCTTATCTAGGTGTAAACTGTCCCATGCTGAGCCTCCAATACACAGCTCCCAGACAAGCTGACATTTTAAGTCTCTGTATGACATGGGAAACTAAATCTCAGATAAAGGAATTGTGCCTAATTTTCATGTAGTTTAAGATACTCAGATGAAAATATATTCAGACACATTAAATATGAACATATGAATCTGGGAGATTGTCTATGCCTAAGAAGGGTAATATGGGAAGTTAAAAGCCTGAGAATTAAGATTTTAACAAAAGCATAAAAAGTCTTAAGGATTTGAAATCTGACGCCCCCTATAGCACTAAAACTGGTATGACAGCCAAACAAATTGACTGTTGGAGCCTATATATTTCCCAAATAGCCTAGGAGATGTTTACATTCCCAGAGCCAATCAGGGAAAGTTCTCTTAAGGGCCTATCAAAGAAACAAGCTCCGAAGGCCTATCAAAATCTTGTGGGAATGATTAAAGAAAAGGAGGGATTCTTTATCTTGAATAAGAACCCACACACATACACACTAAGACAGGACCGACTCAAAGAAGCATAACTTTTGGTTAGAGAAACACACAGGTTTTATGCAAAGTACAGGGGGGGGGGGACTACAGGGGGCGCAGCGGACACACCTGATATAATTTGAGTGTGACATGATGCTTCACTAGTATCTGACTAAAGGGGTTAGTTTTTTCGTTTTACCCATTGGTGTTTATGTGTGTGGGGGTATGTGACTATTTATGCGTGTGTGTGTGTGGGGGGGGGTATGTGACTGTATTTATGCGTGTGTGTGTATATATATATATATATATATATATATATATATATATATATATATATATATATATATATATATATATATATATATATATATATATATATATATATATATATTTATATTTATTTGTGGAACCAGCAAATTACAGACCTTGTTACTACAGCATGGGGGAGGGGGTAAACAGTGTCACTATACAGTACCACTATATAAAGTATGGGGGGGGCGCTGGACTATATCACAGACTACTGTGGTCACTTTATAAAAGTACTGGGACGGGTAGGGTCAGACATCTCACCGGCAGATTACAGACTGTCACTGACTCACTATATACAGTGCTGGTGTGTTGAGCAGTGTCACTATATACAGTAATAGGGGGTCAGACATTCTCACAGACTGGGCACAGGGTACCTCCTTTTGCAAAATGTAAATCGATTCACTTTTTTCCTGTGTTACATATTATTTAAAAAAATTTTTTTTATCAATTTCACTTTTTTTTTTGGGGGGGGGGTTGGGGGCCCTTCTTAGATTCTTGCACCTGGGCCCTGTGGTTTCTAGTTATGCCTCTGGCAAAGTATATTCTCTGCCATTTTGGGACACTTTCTTGAGTACGATAACAATTTTGAGGCCTGTACCTTTGCGCATGGCGGATAAATCCTTCTTAGATGACCCACAAGAAGAAACTGAACATTCAATTGGTTATTAGGTAAAGTATACGCGACTGCAATATTAAATAAATATATATATATATAATATTTAAAGGGACACTCAATCAAAATTAAATTTTTATTATTCAGATAGAGCATGCCGTTTTAAACAACTTTCCAATTTACTTCTATTAACAAAATGTGCACAGTCTTTTTATATTTAAACTTTTTGAGTCACCAGCTCCTACTGAGCATGTGCTAGAATAAGTGTGTATGCATTTGTGATTGGCTGATGGCTGTCACATGGTACAGGGGGAGTGGAAATAGACATAACTTTTAAAATTGTCAGAAAAAAAAAAAATCTACTACTCATTTTGAAGTTCAGACTAAGTGCTATTGCATTGTCTTGTTATCTTGCATTTGTTGATTATGCAAATCTACTGTGTTGACTGGTCCTTTAAATCAAAAAGGTATTCTAAAACTATAGTTATATCGTAGTTGTGATTTAAAAAGGAGAATGTATTCTTATATTTAATATTAGACCAAGGGTAGTAAGTATACTGGTATTAAAGGGACACTCAATCAAAATGAAACTTTCATTATTCAGATAGAGCATGCCATTTTAAACAACTTTCCAATTTACTTCCATTAATAAAATGTGCAGTCTTTATATTTAAACTTTAAGTCACCAGCTCCTACTGAGCATGTGCAAGAATAAGTGTATGCATTTGTGAATGGCTGTCACATGGTACGTGTATGCATTTGTGATTGGCTGATGACTGTCACATAGTACAGGGGGAGTGGAAAAAAACAACTTGAGTCCGAAAAAAAAAAAAACCCTACTACTCATTTGAAGTTCAGACTAAGTGTGATTGCATTGTCTTGTTATCTTGCATTTGCTGATCATGCAAATCTACTGTGTTGACAGGTCCTTTAAATATTAATGTTTACAAAGAATTTTGTATTTTAGTATCATAAATTAGCAATTGAGAATATATATACACATACATATATATATATATATACATATATATATATATATATATATATATATATATATATATATATATATATATATATATATATATATATATATATATATATATATATATATATATATATATATATATATATATATATATATATATATACACACAGACATACAGGTGGCCCTCGGTTTAAAACGGTTCAATTTACACCGTTTCAGAATATTTTTCCGGTCATGTGACTGCTATTGAAAAGCATTGAGAAGCAGTGCATTGATTAAAATAGCCAGTAGGTGGAGCTGTCCGCTTGTGTTGCAGCAAAGCCAAGCAAGCTGAAATTAATCAGTTTAACCAGACCTGAGCTATCGAGCAGATTTCAAATGAACAAGATCTTCCTGTCTATAAATCAGTCCAGATTGGAATGCATAGAAAGAACTGTTTGCAGAAAAATGCAAGTGAAGTCTGTGTTGTGTGATTATTTTATTAGGTTTATAATGCTGTTTAGCAAATGTTTTTGTTCATTTAACTTAGTTTAATTATATATTCTTTGTTGTGTGATTATTTTATTAGGTTTATAATGCTGTTTAGCATTTAAAGTCTTCATTTCAAAAATAATGTATTAGGTGTTACTTATGACAATTTTGAGAGGGGTCTGGAACCTAACTCATTTCCCATTGACTTACATTACACACTGGGTTTCAATTTAAAACCATTCCTTCTGGATCCTAACCCCGGCGTAAACGGAGGGATGTATGTATATATACACATATACACAAGAGTAAGGTGCACTCTCACAAACGGTCCTTCACATGCCAGGGTGCACGAATGGGGGTACAATATAGCAAGCAAAAGACAGCACTCTCTGGTCTTGATAGTAGAAAACAAAGTTTATTTAGTGACGTTTCAGGGAATGCTCCCCTTCATCAGACCTTAGAATTTGCCTTATTGTAGCTAAATAAGAGGTTATTTCAGATCAGACATATTGGCATATAAATTGGCTGTTTGCATTAATATATACAACTTCTTGTGTTTTTAATTGGAGTTATATAGAAACATTTGTGGGCTAAGTAGCTTAATTATACTTGTCTGAAGGTTATCTTAAATCTATTGAAATCCAGTAAAATTTGTGTCAAGTATCTTGTATATTGTTTAAGCATTGTTAAGATAAATAGTCCATATTCTCACATTTGGGGTGAACTAAGCTGTGCTGGGATTCTCATGCGTGGTGTTTATTGTAAGTAAGGTTCATTTTAGAGATATATTTTTATGATCTGTGGTATTGATTATTATAACTGAATAAACGTGTGTAATTGATTCATAAGCTAGTCTCTGCTTACTATATATATCAATGTGTTTATAAATTTAACTAATCTCAAGAATTTAGGAATAAATATTAAATTTCAATTGTTTTGTATATACACATTTTAATTTGGCGGTTATTTTAAAGAATAAATAAATTGCGTTATAACCCTGGTATATACTGACAAGACCGAATAGTCAAAGATGGGGTCTGGAATGAGGATAAAATGACTAGTGTATATAGCTATGTTTTTTGGATCCTGTAAGCCATCCAGTCGTAGGAGCATATTTTTCATTTTTGTTGTATCTTTGTTTTATCTCGTGTTCCTTGTTAAGTCCAATGTAGACTGCCTTCTAAGCACAGTTCATCAATTTTATGGACTTATTATACAAAAAGAAATAATCTGGCAAAAAGAACTACACAAACTTTACACACCTTCGACTAAGATACAGGGTCTAAATCTTTAATGCTTTACTTAAAAATGCATAAGTCATGTATTTATACAAAGTACAAACTACTACATAGGAGTATTACTGTGTTGGATCATTGTATAACCCTTGTGATGTGAGCCATGTACATACATTCAGGTTACGTAACCTCTTTCTTTACCCAAAAAAAAAATAAAAAAAATTTACCGATTCAGATAGAGCACACTATTTTAAACTTTAGAAATCACTTTCATTAGCTAAATGTGCACAATCTTTAGTTGCACGCTGAGGCACCAGCTACTATTGAGCAAGTGTAAGATTCACAGGATATACATATTTACATTTGATTGGCTGATAGATGTCACATGATGCATTACTAAGGAAAATGACTATCAGGGAAAATAAATCTACTATTTTGAAATTCAAACAAAGTGCTTTTGCCCTTTTATTATGCAATTAGTGGTGAGTGAGACATTTTATTTTTTCTCACTATTTTTTCCCTAAGGGGTAATTGTTCCCACAGGGTTGACTTGTGTTGTGAGTGCTTCTATTTGTATTTGGATGTTTAGAAAATACTGAGATGGCACAAATGCTGCTTACAAGGATGGTGGATACTCTGATACACATTTAGTTTTTTTTTTAAAGGCACAGGCTACCAATTATGTATTTATTGCAATTTCAGAGTTTTGATAAGAATAGCTTTGGCATATTTTTGGCATGAAAAAGGTTAGTTAACACTATGGGAAAACATATCAATACTGCAGGTAGACAAGCTCAACTGACAAAGTGGAAATACAGAATTGGTCTCAAATGGTAGGCAAGAAAGAGGGGCAATAAGAAAATGTGTTTAACCCTGGCAGAGGGTAACTATTGCTAACTAGCCCTTGTCTGGCTCAGAAGCAGAAGTGAAATCCCACTCTGATGCTATGCGTTTAAATCCCCTTATGTGGATAAAACAGTTTTAGGCAAGTCTTGACTTTCCAGGTATCTGTGATTCTTTAAAAAATTAGCCTGGCACATAAATGTGTCCTGGAACCCTTTACAACGACACGTTACTTGTCACACATATGGGCATAAACATCCATTGCTTTATTTAATGTGCTACCAGATTGTGAGGGCATCCTATTAATGTTAATTATTGGGAACTACTGTTCTCAGATCACTAAAAAAAAAACCTATGTGCATGTGCACAATTAAAAAAAGCGGCTAGTTAGTCTGTCAGTTGTGATAGCGGGAGGACTGGAGAGGAGACTGACAGAAGATTGTAAAAGTGTACGTGTGTGTGTAATATCTACATTGATCACACAAACTATATATACACACACAACCTTGAGAAAAGGTCAGATTCTGAAATTAATTAAAAATTTGTGTTGGCTCCTAGATATTGTACATTTGTCAAGCCCTGATTATAGGCAATCATAACTCACTAATGTATAATAATTTTCTTACTGCAGGTCTATGTCCCATTAACAATGGGCTGGATTTGTGAGCCCTACTGAGATCTAATTTCCTAAGTCTATAGTACCATGGCAGTAACTATTTAAAATGGTACATTTGCTTCCTGCAGCAGTCAGCAGAGTTGTGAATTACGAGCAGCATTACCCCTTTTAATGTAATTTAGCTCTGAAAAAAATTGTGGTTTACCTAAATATAGCTGTAAATACACCCTGCTGACTTCTTAAAGCTTAATACAAAACAATTTACTCCAAATAAGGCAAGGGGTGTGTGAAGTTAAAGGGAGAATCTAGTATAAATTAAACTTTCATTATTCAGATAGGACTTAATTTTAATCAACTTTCCAATTTACTTTTATCATCAAATTTGCTTTTTTCTCTTGGTATTCTTAGGTTAAACTAAACATAGGTAGGATCATATGCCAATTTCTAAACCTTTGAGGGCTGCCTCTTATCTCAGGCTTTTTAAATCTCTTTTCAACACAAAGACAGAAAGTACACGTGGGCCACATAGATAACACTGTGTTCAGGCACAGGGGGTTATTTAAGATTTAGCACAAAACAATGCTAAATTTAAGACAATAGATAATAAACAGTCACAGTCATGTGATCAGGGGGCTGGAAGAAGGTTCCTAGATACAAGGTAATCACAGAGGTAAAAAGTATATTAATATAACTGTTGGTTGTGCAAAACTGGGGAATGGGTAATAAAGGGATTATCTATATTTTAAAACCAAATAACAATTCTATGGTAGACTGTCCCTTTAAGCAATTGAAGAAGAAAAAAACATTGTAGTTAAAGATTTTGTTTTGGTTGATGTTAACCTATAGAAAATCAAAAGGTCTTGTAATTTAAAGTTTTTCCATGTCCCCAGAAGAAGCAAAAACAAAAAAAACAATTATGTAACCCAAACATTACAAAATAAGCTACATATAACAAAGCAATTGCGTACCTTACTGTGGAATCATAGTTCTGCTATTGTAGAGAGTATTTGAGGACCCCCTTACTTAATAAATTATTATCCGGGTGCATAAAGCAAAAAAAATATTTTTATTTTTTTTAAATGCAGTACTCTCCAAACGGTGTTTCGTGACACGTTAGTGTCGGCAGCAGTGTGTAGGTGTGTCCCTGCTTCAGTACTAAATTTCTTTTAACTTTTTTTTATTTCCGACTTTCCGCCTGCCTGCTATGCATATCACATGGTTGATACCTAGTGGGTCACAGATCATCTTAACCTATTGGTGCGAATCAGTGGGAAGTGAAATTGGAAAAGTGTTTAAAATGATATGCTCTATCTGAATTATTAAAAAAAAAAAAAGGTGTTTTATCTCCCTTTAAAGCAATTTGCAACTAACCACTACATGACAAATTTGAAACTTGGAAGCAATTGATACATGGTCATTGCATTCATATCACTGACAGGTCAGCTAAAAGGGAAACCGTTTGTTTAATTGCTGTAATAAAGCACTAAGCAGTTGCTTCTACTGCAACATGTATTTATCTACTTAAAGGGACAGTCAACACCACAATGTTTGTTGTTTAAAGAGATAGATAACCGGTTTTGCATAACCAACTGTTATATTAATATACTTTTTACCTCTGTGATTACCTTGTATCTAAGCAACTTCTGACAGCTCCCTGATAACATTACATTGTATTATCTATTGACTTTAATTTTAGCCAATTAGTACAGTGTCTGCCACAAGCATGATCACAATGTTATCTATATGGCTCACATGAACTAGCTCCCCCGTTGTGAAAAGCAAATAAAGCATGTGATAAGAGGCGGCCTTCAAGGGCATAGAAATTATATGAGCCTTCCTAGGTTTAGCTTTCAACTTATGCCACCAAGAGAACAAAGCAAAATAGGTGATAAAAGTAAATTGGAAAGTTGTTTAAAATCATATGCCCCATTTGAAACATGTTCAATTTTTTGGACTTTACTGTCCCTTTAAATGAATTATACCTTTTATTTTCACACTACTTTTGTGCTTCCTGTCACAATTCTACATGGAGGAGGCTGCCTTTGCAGGAAGTTCTATCTTAGCCTGATGTAAAAACTTCTAGGCTAGTGAATAGATAACAGTTCGATTTGCTCATGCCCAGAACTGATAGAATAAAAATGAAGGTTTTGAAAATCCTCTGCTCTGAAAACATTTAAAAGTATGGGCTCCCAACATCTCAGGGAAATATAAAACCACTAATTTTTTTAATTTTTTTTTTTAAACTAGGCAATGGCATAAAATATATTTTACTGGGAAATGTATGTTTGAATGACAGTATAATGATAGCGATAACTCCTAAAGCCGCATTGGGGTTTCTCCTCATAAGTAACACAAGTACATCCACAATGCAATACAAAAATAAAATGGTGTTAGAACATTCTATAAAATATGTGGTTATATGCAAACAGTTAAAGGGACAGTCAAATCAAAAAACTCATTTTTCAAATATGGCATGTAATTTTAAACAACTTTCCAATTTACTTTTATCAACAATTTTGCTTTGTTCTCTTGGTATTCTAGTAGAAAGCAAACCTAGGAAGGTGCATATGATAATTTCTAAGCCCTTGAAGGCCGCCTCTATTTTATTTACTTTTCACAGCAGGGGAGAGAAAGCTCATGTAGGCCATATAGATAGCATTGTGATCACGCTCGTGGCTAGTGGCAGACACTGCACTAATTGGCTAAAATGCAAGTCAATAGATAACTAAAAGTCATGTGATTAGGGGCGGTCAGAAGATGCTTAGATACAAGTTAGTCACAGAAATAAAAAGTGTATTAATATAACAGTGTTGGTTTTGCAAAACTGGGGAATCGGTAATAAAGGGATTATCTATCTTTTTAAACAACAAAAATTCTGGTGTTGACTGTCCCTTTAAATATCTCCTGAAAAGTCAGCTTCAGAGCGGCACTACTGGGAGCTAGCCAGACACATTTGGTGTGTAACCATAGTTCACACCAGTAAATACTGCTCCTAGCGCTACTTCTGAAAGTGATAGCAAATTTCCACACTGTAGCACTAATTGAAAAAAAAGTAGATTTTAATAAGGTTCATTGATAAACTTTATGCACCAATCATCAAAACATCCATTTGTTTCCCTTACCTCCATCCACCGTCACAACTTTTTTCCCCCTTTGTTTTTGTGCAGAAACTATACTGTGTGCTGTGCAGCACTTAAAAAAATGTATCTGATTGGATGCCGCACAAAAACGACATAAGAAATCTGGTGAAGTGTAGACAGATGTACGGGAAGAAATGGACATCAAATTAATGTATGGCTTTCGTTTGGCTTGTTAAAAAAAAAATAATTAATAAACTATACAAAAAAACAAACATTTTGTTCAACAATTTCTTCTGCAATTCTCCAATTTGCTATCACTTTAAAATGACATGACCTTTGAGAAAAATTATGTGAGTCATCTCTTTTATCAAGAGCACTGCTGCCTCTGACTCCTTCCACTGCCCTCCAAATTCACACATGCACAACTGCAGACCAATGCAGGAGCAGCTGCCAAGTAGTGCAGAGTGTACTAGATGTAATTCCTTGGGCACTTACAAATAGTGCACCACTTATCACTAAATATCTGATAGATTGCATCACATTATTATTATACACTTGTAATGCAAACCTGCATTAGGCATGGTGTAACAAAGGACAATTTGTATAAACAAACATGCCTGTGGTATGTGTTTTTACAGCAATATGGTATCCCTTTTAATATATCAGAACTACAAAAGATTTGAAACTGGTAGAGACCGTTTTCATTACTTAGAGGAAATATCAAGTTAGAAGACAACATTTGTTGTCTTGCACTGCTCTCACTGTATAAGTTAGTGTTACTAGGAATTTAAAAGGATAATTATGAGCTGATGTCACAAAAGATACTTTGTAAATGACAACAAATCCTTGAAATTGTTAATTGGGTTATATAGGGGCCTCTAAAGTGCTTTTAAACTTAGCCACTAGCACTATGTGTGCCCATTGGTTTTGCTAATGTGTCAAAACATACCAGTTTAATTTCTCCCAATTTATAAACGAAATGATAACATTTTATATTATATTTTTATTATATAAAAACGGGCACCTACGTTACTATTAACCCAAAGGCTACCATAATTGAACTTAGAACAAGGGAAAAACATCTTGAGTGACTAAAAACGTCTGCCACCGTTCATCATGCTTGGTAAAAATAACTTGTCTAAGGAAATGAAAAAATAAAAATTACAAGTGTCGCACAATTTACGATAAGCGGACGCACATATAACTTGGTCAGTACAAAGCACCCCCAGCTTTCCTGCTTGAATCGAACAAAGCGGAGCCATCTTGCGCTACACAGACTATAACGCTATAATTACTTTGGTCTATACCAACGGTGAGCATTGATTTAAAACCAGGTTCAATTTGAAGGGGAAAAAAAAGTAACTGACGCGACCATTGTTACTCGAACTTAGTTATATTATAAATGATTAGAGGTCGGCCTACAGATACTTACTCTGCCCTCAACATCGCTCATGGCTGCGACTTTACCAGAGGTTTAAGTCGGACAAAACAATAAACACTATATGGGCGTTCTGCCTCTCCAATGATCTGCGTGCACCCCCCTCTTCAACGTAGATTCTCGTCGCGTATTTTCTTTCCAGATCTAATACCAATCCACCGACAACTCGCAAAATGGCGACCGCTCCTTCTTCCCGCGGTTCATAAGGGTAAAACCAGATAGGGGAGGAGCGTGTCTATACAGTGGCGGCGAGGCGATGACGTCACAATAGTGTTGTGTTGTATAGGAGACAGGTTTGTTTCCATTCATAAAAATAATACGTTGCGGGAGTTGGTGCTGTAATGGCTTCTACTCAAGTTTAATCAGGCAGGCAATGGGGGGTGTAGATTCCTCTGTACATTTACCGTTTAATACGAAACGCATTTTATCCAACTTTTGTGAAATGTACAGGATTACCTGGCTGTATCACAACATGAAACTACAGAAAATAACAAGAGCAACGAAATGCGTTTTAACCATTGGCCGACAGAGAAGGTTGATATCTAAATCACTTGCAAACCATATATACTTTGAGTTCGATCACAATCCTTTAGAAACACTCATCTAATGGTTTTCTACAGAAAATCACAATTAATGTATATGGCAAATTTTGTAGCTAAACTATTTGATAGTTTTTTTTCTCAAAGAATTTTGATTGACCCACAACTGTCATTGTGATAGCATCTGCATGTAAGTGTCTAACAAATCCCAGGCAAAGCAGCGTGAGAGTGGTAGCTGGCCGTTGTCACGTGTTCTTAGGCGGCTTTGTTCAGCAGCTGTTGGTATTTGTAACACTTTCTATCTGAAATGTTATTATGTTTATAACGACACAATTGAAATGACCCAAATTACAGTACAGGTAGCCCTCAGTTTACGCCGGGGTTAGGCTCTAGAAGGAATGGTTTTGAATCAAAACCGTTGTAAATTGAAACCCAGTTTATAATGTAAGTCAATGGGAAGTGAGGGAGATAGGTTCCAGGCCCCTCTCAAAAATGTCATAAGTAAAACGACAAGGAAGTTGGTTTCTTATTCAATCTGTTTCTTATTCGTGAAATTCTGTTTCTTATTCATGGAAGTTGGTTTCTTTCATTTTTTTTGTCAGACTGCTTTAAATTGACATTAAAATAAAAAAAAAAGTTTTATTTACATAATAATATGATTCATATAATGTAGTTACACAGAGGTGGAATCCCTTTATACAACAATTGGAAAATACAAACTGGAAAAAGGGCATACATTGGCACCAATACAAATATTACTATTTTGAATAAGTAACAGATATTTTCAAAGGTATAATAACATGGGCCACTGATTTCACTATGAATATATACAGGGTAGATCCCCCTCCATGCCATGCAATTGTTTTTAGCCTGGCCCAATGTTTTTTTTGGCACAGAAATTGATGCCAACCCTGGCATAGGTCACATAATTCTCATTTTTGAGGAGGAAACCGCGTCCAGTGCCGAGTTTGGGGTTTGGAGCGCCCTTGGGAAGTTTCTCTGCCAGGAGCGCTAGGAGGGGAGGCGGCTCGAATTGTGGGCTACACCTGGCCTGGCACCTCCACAGCAGGATACGGCAAGGCTGGGATAAGCTACTACCCACAGCGACACAAGAAGGGTCTAGGGGCCCAGGATCTATTGGGCTACCGACTAACCCTGAGGTTTGTTCCGGGTGCAGAAGGTGTGAGGGGGTGCACTTGGGAAGCCACAGAGTTGCCTTCCTAGAGGAGGCCTTCGCCCCCCCTGAAAGAAAGAAAGGAGTAAGGAGAGAGGCCCTGAAAAATTGCGGGCGAACAGAGCGGAGTAAATGGAGGAGAAAGGAAGGAACAAGGGAAGGTAGGAACATATTTTACTGACTGCTGCTGTTTTTGTTTCCTGTTTGTCCCTCATATGTAAAAGGGGTGTTGAACCAGAGAGTATAGGAGCTCAGCTTACTTTTTCCTTGGCTCTTGGTTTACTTTTTTTCTCCCTCCTCATCTCCCTACCTTCCCTAAAAATTTCTTGCTCAAAAAGTTGAATTTGATAAAGATTCGAGTTGCTCAGGGACTGGTACAAGTTTCTCTTTTCTCTCTTCATTATTTTTCAAAGCCCTCCTCTTTCAAAGTGATTTGGTTGTAAACTGCACTCATTGTGAAAAAGACCTGTGAGATGACACCCTGTTGAGTGTTGATTACAACTGGGAGCTAGCAGGTCAGAGCCTGAATTAAGTCAGCAGATATATGGAGAAGTATCTCAACCAGGGGAAGATGTCACCAAAAAGGAAACAAACAGATAAAAAAGGCAATAAGACTGCCAATTCAATTAACTCCCCAAACAAATCACTTAGGGAAGAAAAGATCCCTGACACTTCTTATGCAGGGGAAATTGCAACACTGGTCTCGGCCCTGATAGGGCCCAAATTGGAAGAGATTCATACCAGATTAAATATAATACTGGAGGAGTTAAAAAATCAGGCAGAGAGAATAAAAGAGATGGAACAACGGATTTCAAATTGCGAAGATACTCAGATTAAAGCACAACTTCAGATGGAGACCTTAATGAAACAAAATCTATCACTATCTAACAAAATTGATGGGATGGAGAATAGAGCCAGGCGGAACAATCTACGCCTGATTGGCATCCCCGAATCAATAAAACCCCAGGACTTAAAAAAGTTTGTGGAATGGTCTATTCCTGAGTTATTGGGCTTAAATCCAGAGCAGAACATATTCATAATTGAAAGAGTGCACAGAATGGGAAGAGAAAGAGACCAATCAACGACAACTGATAGGAGACCAAGACCAGTCATGGCGAAATTCTTGAACTTCCAAGGAAAAAGTGAGATCTTGAGAGCCTATAGGAAAACAACAGAATCTACACCATCAAGGAGTAAAGATACTGCTCTTCCAGGACTTTTCCTCTGAAGTTTCGTTGAAAAGGAAACAATTTTCGCCTATCTGCTCTCGCCTAGTGGCAGAAAAAAGGTTTTTCTCCCTGCTGTATCCAGCCAGACTCAGGATAAAATCAGGCCTGGACTTTTTCTTTTTTGACTCCCCAGAAGCAGCCCTTTCATTCTTGGATAATGAATCGAAGAAGGGGATGGCTTAATGAGAGTCTTCTTTACATTATATGGTTTTTGTAATTGTTTTTGTGTGTCTAAAGATGCCATTTAACAAAGATTTTTTTGTTTTTTTCTATCTATTTTTTTTTTTTTCCTCTTCCCCGGACAGAAAATATATTTTTTTTTTGTTCTTCTCCCCCGGACAGAAAACATTATTTTATTTTTTTCTGGTCTCTCTATGTTTGCTCAAGAGATCAAAAAATTTTCTTCTTTTTTTTTTTTTTGCACAACGATGTGTATCACTATGTAATACTAGGACGAATAAGGAACAAGGCCACTCTTTTAAATAGAGAAAATATTGTGTATAGACCTAAAGCTATGTATCAAGTAATATATGATGTTGAACACAGGTGGTTTATATATTTTTGGTTTGATATTTGCGAATTGTTGCTTATCACTGTAATATTAGGACGAATGAGAAACAAGCCTATTCCTCTAAGTAGAGAA
The DNA here is from genome assembly GCF_027579735.1 of Bombina bombina. Classification (NCBI taxonomy): domain Eukaryota; kingdom Metazoa; phylum Chordata; class Amphibia; order Anura; family Bombinatoridae; genus Bombina; species Bombina bombina. The sequence continues at coordinate 349,437,103 of NC_069503.1, forward strand.
AGATTGTGTATTTGTCCAAGAGTTTTATTAGTATTTGTTTAGATAAAAAGACATTATAGCTATAGGTAAAATAAGGTATGAGTCTGATCACAAGAGGTTAAAACACAATTTACTTATTTTTTTAAGGGAAGAAAAAGAAAGAAAAGGAAAAAAAAAATTATTTTTTTTTTCTCACAAAGGGCAATATACTTTTTTTGCCCTCTTTTTCTATATACACTTACAAAGAATGTATAGCTATGTATCAAGTAATATATGATGCTGAACACAGGTGGTTTATATATTTCTGGTTTGATATTTGTGAAATGTTGTTTATCACTGTAATATTAGGACGAATGAGAAACATGTCTACTCCTCTAAGTAGAGAAGGATTGGGTATATGCCTAAAAAGTTTTATTAGTATCTGTATAGATAGAAATACATTATAGTTAAGGGTAAAATAAGGTATGATTCTGTTCACAAGGTGTTAAAAACACAATTTATTTACTCATTTATATCTTTTTTTTTTTCTCCCTCTTCTTCCTGTTTTTTCTTCTCCTTCCTCTCCTTTCCCTCCCCCCTCCCCTATCCTTCTCCCCGAGGATCCCCTCTTATAAGTTAGATGGTTAAAATACTGACTTGGAATATAGGGGGGATACACTCCCCTATAAAGAGGAAAGCAATCTTGAACCTACTAGGGAAAAAAGATTTCAATATAGTATGTCTACAGGAAACTCACCTATCAGATAAAGAGCATAGAAAGATCAAAGCTCGCTGGCTGGGAGAATCTTTCTTTTCATCATATACGAAAGCGTCTAGAGTGATGGTTCTTTTCCACACAAGGTTGGAATATAAAATTCTTAATATCTCTCAAGATAGTGAGGGAAGATATTTGATCATTAGGTTTTCTATTGAGGGGGAAGAATACCTGTTGGTTAATATTTATGGTCCTAATGTCTCTAATGAGAAATTTTGGAATTTATTAGTGAAGAAGATGTTCAGATTCCCTAAAGCTAAGATAGTACTGGTAGGGGACTTTAATGTCACACCAAACTCATACTTGGATAGAAGGAAAGTGGGGGCCCGAAGTGGGGAGATTAAATTCAAATCTGCTCAATTGAATTTCGAGAAGAAAATATTTAATCTACTTCATAACTCACTAAAATTAGTTGATATATGGAGACTATTGAATCCAAATAGTCTTGAATACACGTGTTGTTCTAAAACTCACAATACGTTATCAAGGTTAGATCTTTTTTTGATCTCAGACGCATTAATCTCTAAAGTTGAGAAATGTAGCATTGGAGATTTTAGTCTATCAGACCATGCTCCGGTTACTTTATCTATCGCGGGAAAAAAGAAGTTCTCATTCAATTCTTTTTTCTTTCCAGCTTATCTGCGAGATTCTACCAGCTTTAAAGACTTTTTAATTAAAGCGTGGGAAGACTATAGCTCGTTTAACAGCCACTGCAGAGGGGATGTCCAGCTTTTCTGGGAAGCTGCTAAAGCCTATCTAAAAGCGGAAATCTCTAACTACGTGGCAAAGGTAAAGAAAGAGAGCACGAGGAAAGATTTAGACCTCTCAGATAAAGTGAGGGAGGCATATATCTTGTTTAGGGAAAGACCCTGTAAATTGAATACAGATAAATACTTCCAGGCAAAGAAAGAAAGAGAGACGTTCCTTCTGGGAGAGGCACAGGTACTCTCATATAAGAGTAGTGCTAGATTTGCTAAATATGGAAATAAAGTTGGCAAATATATGGCCTCTCTGTTTAAAAGACAGTCTAGGAGGAAATCAATAGCAGCAATTAGAGAGAAGGATCAAGTATATACAGATCAAGGCCGAATACTGCAATTATTTCAGAGGTTTTACACTAACTTATATACTTCACAATGTCTGGACTTAGAAGACATTAAAAAAGTTTTGGAAGATATCAATTTCCCAAAAATTACAGGAGAGGATAGTGAGGGTCTGAATCGACCAATAACAGAGAAGGAAATACAAAGAACCATCAATTCAATGGCTAGAGGAAAAGCTCCTGGCCCAGACTGTTTACCGGTCGAATTTTACCAAATCCTGCGAACAGAGATAGGCCCGGTACTGACCGATCTTTATAATACATATTATGGAACAGATAAACAAATTTCGGAGAACTTTAAGAGGGCTAATATAATCTTAATTCCAAAGATCAATAAAGATCCTTCGGATATGACTTCATATAGGCCCATTTCACTTCTCGGCCTTGATTACAAGATACTGATGAAACTTCTGGCGGAAAGACTGAAATCTTTGCTACCAGCGATAGTGCATCAGGACCAGGCAGGCTTCGTTATGGGGAGAGCGTCTGAATTTAATGTAAGGAAAATTCTTCAGGTCATCAACCGGTTTGGGGGAGACTGTACTGCCCTGCCGGAGGCCTTCCTGCTATCCTTGGATGCAGAGAAGGCCTTCGACAGGGTGGAGTGGCCCTTCTTGATCCAGGTTCTAGAGAGATTTGGATTTAGGGGCCTCTTTAGGGATTTTATTGTTAAGGTATATTCAGATATTAAGGCTTCTTTGTTGATTAATAACTCTATGTCTAACTCATTTATGCTAACTAGAGGCACCCGTCAGGGATACCCGATGTCTCCGTTATTGTTTGATCTTATAATAGAACCTCTGGCTATTAAATTAAGGAATATGTTGATCGGAATAAATATAGACCAGGTAAAATTTAAAACTGCTCTATTCGCAGATGACCTTCTGCTATTTGTTGCTGAGCCAAGAAAACAGATTAGTGCTATTATTAATCTGCTTGAACAATATGGTAGAGCTTCAGGGTATAAAACAAACCTCTTGAAGTCCAAAATCTTGTGGCTGAAGCACGATCCAGGGGAAGCACAACCTTTTCAGTTTATAGAAACGAACTCGCTGGAATATCTGGGGTTGAAGATCTCTGCTAATACAGCAGATTGGTATAAAGATAATTTTGTATCAACACTGAGGGATAGCAGAGAAAAATTAAAATCATGGGTCTCACTCCCGGTTTCACTTACAGGTAAGATAGCTCTCTACAAGATGTTCATTGTCCCTAAGATTCTGTACACTTTGAGGATGTTTCCTCTCTTAATAAATAAGACTGATCTACGTCTCTTTAATCAACCTCTGAGAGCATTTCTTTGGAGCGGGAGAAAGCCAAGATTGAAACTAGCCAAGTTATATCAACCTTATTTTAAAGGCGGGCTCGCTTTACCCGATCTAGAGAGATATAATCAGGCTGCCATCTTAAGATTCCCTATAGATTGGCTAACAAGATCCTTTGTATACTCGGATGAGATTCTCGAGAATCAAGTTTGTACCCCGCTCTCCTTAAATTATATCCTATTTGCTTGAAATAAAGAATTAGGAAAGAGATTAATGGAACACCCTCTGTATAGAGATACAATAATAGTCTGGAGAAGGTTAACTAAATCGATTGGAATGAGGCAGAATATCTCAAAATGGTTGCCGATAACTGGCAATACACACTTTCCTTTAGGCAATATGGTGGACACTTTTGAAAAATGGTCACCAGGAAGACCACTTATAGTGAAAGACTTCTATGACCCTGAGTCAAATAAAGTTTTCACATTTGATAGATTTCAAGAGATTTTTCCGGAAGTTCAGAAAAAACATATATTCTATTTTATTCAAGTAAAAGGCTATATACTTAAACTAGTGAATTTGGATCCCCAGTTGTGGGAACAACACCCGCTGGTGGATCTGGTAAAGGTTAGGAAGGGATTATTATCCTTTATCTATAAATTTTTGGTATCCCTGGAAGAAACATCGGTTCTAGCAGATTTGACTTCCCAGTGGCTAACACTGGTTGACTCTCCTGATCTTGAAACAATACTCTTAACCCCTTAATGACCGAGGACGTGCAGGGTACGTCCTCAAAAAAAAGGCAGTTAATGCCTGAGAACGTACCCTGCACGTCCTCGGTTTGGAAAGCAGCTGGAAGCGATCCTGCTCGCTTCCAGCTGCTTTCCGGTTATTGCAGTGATGCCTCGATATCGAGGCATCCTGCAATAACCATTTGTAGCCATCCGGTGCAGAGAGAGCCACTCTGTGGCCCTCTCTGCACCGGACATTAACGGCTACCTTCGTTGGTGGGTGGGAGCCGGTGTGGGAGGTGGGTGGCGGCCATCGATGGCCTTTGTGATGCGGAGGGGGGCGGGATCGGGGGCGGGGACGACCGGGGGGACGCGCACGGACGCGCGCGCGTGCACGGGGAGGGAGCGGGTGGGAACCACTAAGCTACAGAAAATGTTTTTCTTAGAAGTGGGGATCAAAGGGTTATTATGGTTTTTTTAGTGATCGGTTTGGCTGGTGGGGTATTGGACTGTGGGGGGGAAGCTACACTACAGAAACAAATAGTAAAACATAAAAAAAAAAACATTTTTATTTGCAAACTGGGTACTGGCAGACAGCTGCCAGTACCCAAGATGGCCCCAATAAGGCAGAGGGGGAGGGTTAGGGAGCTATTTTGGGGGGATCAGGGAGGTTGGGGGCTAAGGGGGGACCCTACATAGCAGCATATGTAAATATGCTTAAAAAAGTTTTTTTTTTTTTTTTTTATACCTTTTATTTTAGTACTGGCAGACTTTCTGCCAGTACTTAAGATGGCGGGGACAATTGTGGGGTGGGGGAGGGAAGAGTGCTGTTTGGGAGGGATCAGGGGGTGGGATGTGTCAGGTGGGAGTCTGATCTCTACACTAAAGCTAAAATTAACCCTGCAAGCTCCCTACAAACTACCTAATTAACCCCTTCACTGCTGGCCATAATACACATGTTATGCGCAGCAGCATTTAGCGGCCTTATAATTACCAAAAAGCAACGCCAAAGCCATATATGTCTGCTATTTATGAACAAAGGGGATCCCAGAGAAGCATTTAAAACCATGTGTGCCATAATTGCACAAGCTGTTTGTAAATAATTTTAGTGAAAAACCTAAAGTTTGAAAAAGTGAACAATTTTTTTTTATTTGATTGCTTTTGGCGGTGAAATGGTGGCATGAAATATACCAAAATGGGCCTAGATCAATACTTGGGGTTGTCTACTACACTACACTAGAGCTAAAATTAACCCTAGAAGCTCCCTACATGCTCCCTAATTAACCCATTCACTGCTGGGCATAATACACGGTTGGTGCGCAGTGGCATTTAGCAGCCTTCTAATTACCAAAAAGCAAAGCCAAAGCCATATATGTCTGCTATTTATGAACAAAGGGGATCCCAGAGAAGCATTTACAACCATTTATTCCATAATTTCATGAGTTGTTTGTAAATAATTTCAGTGAGAAACCTAAAGTTTGTGAAAAAATTTGTGAAAAAGTAAAATAATTTTTTTATTTGATCGCATTCGGCGGTGAAATGGTGCCATGAAATATACCAAAATGGGCCTAGATCAATACTTTGGGATGTCTACTAAAAAAAAAATATATACATGTCAATGGATATTCAGAGATTCCTGAAAGATATTAGTGTCCCAATGTAACTAGCGCTAATTTTGAAAAAAAGTGGTTTGGAAATGGCAAAGTGCTACTTGTACTTATAGCCCTATAACTTGCAAAAAAAGTAAAGAACATGTAAACATTGGGTATTTCTAAACTCAGGACAAAATTTAGAAACTATTTAGCATGGGTGTTTTTTGGTGGTTGTAGATGTGTAACAGATTTTGGGGGTCAAAGTTAGAAAAAGTGTGTTTTTTTCCATTTTTTCCTCATATTTTATAATATTTTTTATAGTAAATTATAAGATATGATGAAAATAATGGTATATTTTGAAAGTCCATTTAATGGCGAGAAAAACGGTATATAATATGTGTGGGTACAGTAAACGAGTAAGAGGAAAATTACAGCTAAACGCAAACACCACAAAAATGTAAAAATAGCCTTGGTCCCAAACGGACAGAAAATGGAAAAGTGCTGTGGTCATTAAGGGGTTAAAGAGTGTGAAAACTGCACAGAGGTTGTTTTCCTCGTCTTATTATAGGGAAATTCAGTTTAGGGTGATACACAGAGATTATTTAATTCCTCGGAGAGTGGCCAAGTGGAACAAAAATGTGTTTAATATCTGCTCTAAATGCCACTTTCATGACCCTGACTTGATTCATCTAGTCTGGGGATGCCCTAAGGTAAATCAATTTTGGATGAAGGTAGAATATTTTCTCTCTAACATAGTAAAAAAAAAGATCCAGCTAACACGAGACTCTATTCTTTTTTTAAGATCCCATACCGCTTGGGATAAAGATGTTGATTTTATACTAATAGCATTAACAATTATTAGAACACTTCTCTTTAAATATTGGATTTCTTGTAAGACACCCACTATCCCAGAAGTGAGGAAAGCATTATTAGACTCATCAATTAAAGCAGCATGTGAATCAAAATTGGAGGGGCCCTCAGGAGAGAAATCCTGTAGAAGGTGGAGAGTTTTCATGGGCTTTCAGGGAAACGACTTCGTACAATATATAGAACAAATCATCAACATTAAATTAGATTAGGGGAGGGGTGGGGGGATATGGGGGGTGAGAGGAGAGAGGGAATATTCTTCATTACTACTACCTTTTTTTTTTTTTTGTATTTTATTATTATTATTGAGTTGTCCGGGAAAGGGTCATGGCTACTTGGCTTTTGTCCCTTTTTATATATTGTTTTTTCTTATGCTGTAATCTCCATGCATGGAGAAATGTGTGTTATGTGTGTGTTGCTTGTATTTGTCTTTTTTCTTTTTTTTTGTACAATAAAAAATTTAATAAAGAAAAAAAAAAAATTCTCATTTTTGAATAAGTAACAGATATTTTCAAAGGGTTAATAACCATTGGGCCACTGATTTCACTATCAATATATACAGGTTAGATCTCCCTCCATGCCATGCAATTGTTTTTAGCCTGGCCCAATGGTGTTTTGGGCACAGAAATTGATGCCAATGCTGGCATAGGTGCTCTAATTCTTATTTTTGAATTAACAGATATTTTCAAAGGGTTAATAACCATTGGGCCACTGATTTCACTATGAATATATACAGTTTAGATACCCCTCCATGCCATGCAATTGTTTTTAGCCTGTCCCAATGTTGTTTTGGGCACAGAAATTGATGCCAACCCTGGCATAGGTGAGATAATTCTCATTTTTGAATAAGTAACAGATATTTTCAAAGGGTTAATAACCATTGGGCTACTGATTTCACTATAAATATATACAGGTTAGATATACCTCCATGAAATGCAAATGTTTTTAGCCTGACGCAATGGTGCTTTTTGGGCGCATAAATTGATGCCAACCCTGGCATAGGTGCTGTATTTCTCATTTTTGAATAAGTAACAGATATTTTCAAAGAATTAATAACCATTGGGCCACTGATTTCACTATGAATATATACAGGGTAGATCTCCCTCCATGACATGCAATTGTTTTTAGCCTGGCCCAATGGTGTTTTGGGCACAGAAATTGATGCCAACACTGGCATATGTGCTCTAATTCTTATTTTTGAATAAGTAACTGATATTTTCAAATGGTTAATGACCATTGGGCCACTTATTTCACTATGAATATATACAGGGTAGACCCCACTCCATGACATGCAATTGTTTTTAGCCTGGCCCAATGGTGTTTTGGGCACAGAAATTGATGCCATCCCTGGCATAGGTGACATAATTCTCATTTTTGAATAAGTAACAAATATATTTTCAAAGGGTTAATAACCATTGGGCCACTGATTTCACTATGAATATATACAGGGTAGACCCCCCTCCATGACATGCAATTGTTTTTAGCCTGGCCCAATGGTGTTTTGGGCACAAAAATTGATGCCAACACTGGCATAGGTGCTCTAATTCTTATTTTTGAATAAGTAACTGATATTTTCAAATGGTTAATGACCATTGGGCCACTTATTTCACTATGAATATATACAGGGTAGACCCCCCTCCATGACATGCAATTGTTTTTAGCCTGGCCCAATGGTGTTTTGGGCACAGAAATTGATGCCATCCCTGGCATAGGTGACATAATTCTCATTTTTGAATAAGTAACAAATATATTTTCAAAGGGTTAATGACCATTGGGCCACTTATTTCACTATGAATATATACAGGGTAGATCCCCCTCCATGACATGCAATTGTTTTTAGCCTCGCCCAATGGTGTTTTGGGAACAGAACATAATGTCAACCCCCGCATAGGTGCTCTAATTCTCAATTTTTAATAAGTAACAGATATTCTCAAAGGGCTAATAACCATTGGGCCACTGATTTCACTATGAATATATACAGGGTAGATCTCCTGCCATGCCATGCAATTGTTTTTAGCCTGGCCCAATGATGTTTTGGGCACAGAAATTGATGCCAACACTGGCATTTGTGCTGTAATTACCATTTTTGAATAAGTAACAGATATTTTCAAAGAGTTAATAACCACTGGGCCACTGATTTCACTATGAATATATACAGGGTAGATCTCCCTCCATGCCATGCAATTGTTTTTAGCCTGGCCCAATGGTGTTTTGGGCACATAAATTGATGGCATCACTGGCATTTGTGGTGTAATTACCACTTTTTAATAAGTAACAGATATTCTCAAAGGGTTAATAACCATTGGGCCACGTATTTCACTATGAATATATACAGGTTAGATATACCTCCATGAAATGCAAATGTTTTTAGCCTGACGCAATGGTGCTTTTTGGGCGCATAAATTGATGCCAACCCTGGCATAGGTGCTGTATTTCTCATTTTTGAATAAGTAACAGATATTTTCAAAGAATTAATAACCATTGGGCCACTGATTTCACTATGAATATATACAGGGTAGATCCCCCTCCATGCCATGCAATTGTTTTTTGCCTGTCCCAATGGTGTTTTGGGCACAGAAATTGATGCCATCCCTGGCATAGGTGACATAATTCTCATTTTTTAATAAGTAACAAATATTTTCAAAGGGTTAATAACCATTGGGCCACTCATTTTACTATAAATATATACAGGGTAGATCCCCCTCCATGACATGCAATTGTTTTTAGCCTGGCCCAATTGTGTTTTTGTAACAGATATTGATGCCAACACTGCCATAGGTGCTCTAATTCTCATTTTTGAATGAGTAACTGATATTTTCAAAGGGTTAATAACCATTGGGTCACTGATTTCACTATGAATATATACAGGGTAGTTCCCCCTCCATGCCATGCAATTGTTTTTAGCCTGGCCCAATGGTGTTTTGGGCACAGAAATTGATGCCAACAATGGTATATGTGCTCTAATTCTCATTTTTGAATAAGTAAGATATTTTCAAAGGGTTAATAACCATTGGGCCACTGATTTCCCTATAAATATATACAGGTTAGATCTCCCTCCATGACATGCAATTGTTTTTAGCCCATTCCAATTGTGTCTTGAGGACAGAAATTGATGCCAACCCCTGGCATTGGTGTGCTAATTCTCATTTTTGAATAAGTAACAGATATTTTCAAAGGGTTAATAACCATTGTGCCACCAATTTCACTATGAATATATACAGGGTGGATCCCCTTCCATGCCATGCAATTGTTTTTAGCCTGGCCCAATGGTGTTTTGGGCACAGAAATTGATGCCATCCCTGGCATAGGTGACATAATTCTCATTTTTGAATAAGTTACAAATATATTCAAAGGGTTAATAACCATTGGGCCACTGATTTCACTATAAATATATACAGGGAAGATCTCCCTCCATGACATGAAATTGTTTTTAGCCTGGCCCAATGGTGTTTTGGGCACATAAATTGATGCCAACACTGGCATATGTGCTCTAATTCTCATTTTTGAATAAGTAACTGATATTTTCAAATGGTTAATGACCATTGGGCCACTTATTTCACTATGAATATATATACAGGGTAGATCCTCCTCCATGACATGCAATTGTTTTTAGCCTGGCCCAATTGTGTTTTTGGGCGCAGAAATTGATGCCAACCCTGGCATAGGTGCTGTACTTCTCATTTTTTAATAAGTAACAGATATTTTCAAAGGATTAATAACCATTGGCCCACTGATTTCACTATGAATATATACAGGGTAGACCCCCCTCCATGACATGCAATTGTTTTTAGCCTGGCCCAATGGTGTTTTGGGAACAGAAATTGATGCCATCCCTGGCATAGGTGACATAATTCTCATTTTTGAATAAGTAACAAATATATTTTCAAAGGGTTAATAACCATTGGGCCACTGATTTCACTATGAATATATACAGGGTAGACCCCCCTCCATGACATGCAATTGTTTTTAGCCTGGCCCAATGGTGTTTTGGGCACAAAAATTGATGCCAACACTGGCATAGGTGCTCTAATTCTCATTTTTGAATAAGTAACATATATTTTCAAAGGGTTAATGACCATTGGGCCACTTATTTCACTATGAATATATACAGGGTAGATCCCCCTCCATGACATGCAATTGTTTTTAGCCTCGCCCAATGGTGTTTTGGGAACAGAACATAATGCCAACCCCGGCATAGGTGCTCTAATTCTCAATTTTTAATAAGTAACAGATATTCTCAAAGGGCTAATAACCATTGGGCCACTGATTTCACTATGAATATATACAGGGTAGATCTCCTGCCATGCCATGCAATTGTTTTTAGCCTGGCCCAATGATGTTTTGGGCACAGAAATTGATGCCAACACTGGCATTTGTGCTGTAATTACCATTTTTGAATAAGTAACAGATATTTTCAAAGAGTTAATAACCACTGGGCCACTGATTTCACTATGAATATATACAGGGTAGATCTCCCTCCATGCCATGCAATTGTTTTTAGCCTGGCCCAATGGTGTTTTGGGCACATAAATTGATGGCATCACTGGCATTTGTGGTGTAATTACCACTTTTTAATAAGTAACAGATATTCTCAAAGGGTTAATAACCATTGGGCCACGTATTTCACTATGAATATATACAGGGTAGATCCCCCTCCATGCCATGCAATTGTTTTTAGCCTGGCCCAATGATGTTTTTGGGCACAGACATTGATGCTGACATTGGTTCTGTAATTACCATTTTTGAATAAGCAACAGATATTAAGGGTTAATAACCATTGGGCCACTGATTTCACTATTAAGATATATAGGGTAGATCCCCCTCCATGACATGCAATTGTTTTTAGCCTGGCCCAATGGTGTTTTGGGCACAGAAATTGATGCCAACGCTGGCATAGGTGCTTTAATTACCATTTTTAAATAAGTAACATATATTTTCAAAGGGTTAATAACCATTGGGCCACTGATTTCACTATGAATATATACAGGGTAGACCCCCCTCCATGACATGCAATTATTTTTAGCCTGGCCCAATTGTGTTTTGGGCACATAAATTGATGGCATCACTGGCATTTGTGGTGTAATTACCACTTTTGAATAAGTAGCAGATATTTTCAAAGGGTTAATAACCATTGGGCCACTGATTTCACTATGAATATATACAGGGTAGATCCCCCTCCATGACATGCAATTGTTTTTAGCCTGGTCCAATTGTGTTTTTGGCAAATAAATTGATGCCAAAACTTGCATAGGTGCACTAATTCTCATTTTTTAATAAGTAACATATATTTTCAAAGGGTTAATGACTATTGGGCCACTGATTTCACTATGAATATATACAGGGTAGATCTCCCTCCATGCCATGCAATTGTTTTTAGCCTGGCCCAATGGTGTTTTGGGCACAGAAATTGATGCCAAGTCTGGCATAGGTGACATAATTCTAATTTTTTAATAAATAACAGACATTTTCAAAAGGTTAATAACTATTGGGCCACTGATTTCACTATAAATATGTACAGTTTAGATCTCCTTCCATGACATGCAATTGTTTTTGACCTGGCCCAATGGTGTTTTGGGCACAAAAATTGATGCCAACACTGGCATATGTGCTCTAATTCTCATTTTTTAATAAGTAACAGATATTTCTTCTATAAGTTAAGACGAGTCCATTGATTCATCCTTTACTTGTGGGATATTATCCTCCTGCTAACAGGAAGTGGCAAAGAGCACCACAGCAGAGCTGTCTATATAGCTCCTCCCTTAGCTCCACCCCCATTCATTCTCTTTGCCTGCTCTAAGTACTAGGAAGGGTAAAGTGAAAGAGGTGATAAAATATTAGGCCTAGATTTAGAGTTGGGCGGTAGCCGTCAAAACCAGCGTTAGAGGCTCCTAACGCTGGTTTTAGGCTACCGCCGGTATTTGGAGTCAGTCAGGAAAGGGTCTAACGCTCACTTTGCAGCCGTGACTTTTCCATACCGCAGATCCCCTTACGTCAATTGCGTATCCTATCTTTTCAATGGGATCTTTCTAACGCCGGTATTTAAAGTTGTGTCTGAAGTGAGCGTTAGAATTCTAACGACAAAACTCCAGCCGCAGAAAAAAGTCAGTAGTTAAGAGCTTTCTGGGCTAACGCCGGTTTATAAAGCTCTTAACTACTGTGCTCTAAAGTACACTAACACCCATAAACTACCTATGTACCCCTAAACCGAGGTCCCCCCACATCGCCGCCACTCTATTAAATTTTTTTAACCCCTAATCTGCCGACCGCCACCTACTTTATACTTATGTACCCCTAATCTGCTGCCCCTAACACCGCCGACCCCTATATTATATTTATTAACCCCTAACCTGCCCCCCACAACGTCGCCGCCAGCTACCTACAATAATTAACCCCTAATCTGCCGACCGCAAAGCGCCGCTACCTACGTTATCCTTATGTACCCCTAATCTGCTGCCCCTAACACCGCCAACCCCTATATTATATTTATTAACCCCTAATCTGCCCCCCTCAACGTCGCCTCCACCTGCCTACACTTATTAACCCCTAATCTGCCGAGCGGATCGCACCGCTACTATAATAAAGTTATTAACCCCTAATCCGCCTCACTCCCGCCTCAATAACCCTATAATAAATAGTATTAACCCCTAATCTGCCCTCCCTAACATCGCCGACACCTAACTTCAATTATTAACCCCTAATCTCCCGACCGAATCTCGCCGCTACTGTAATAAATGGATTAACCCTTAAAGCTAAGTCTAACCCTAACACCCCCCTAAGTTAAATATAATTTAAATCTAACGAAATAAATTAACTCTTATTAAATAAATTATTCCTATTTAAAGCTAAATACAGGGAGTGCAGAATTATTAGGCAAGTTGTATTTTTGAGGATTAATTTTATTATTGAACAACAACCATGTTCTCAATGAACCCAAAAAACTCATTAATATCAAAGCTGAATAGTTTTGGAAGTAGTTTTTAGTTTGTTTTTAGTTATAGCTATTTTAGGGGGATATCTGTGTGTGCAGGTGACTATTACTGTGCATAATTATTAGGCAACTTAACAAAAAACAAATATATACCCATTTCAATTATTTATTTTTACCAGTGAAACCAATATAACATCTCAACATTCACAAATATACATTTCTGACATTCAAAAACAAAACAAAAACAAATCAGTGACCAATATAGCCACCTTTCTTTGCAAGGACACTCAAAAGCCTGCCATCCATGGATTCTGCCAGTGTTTTGATCTGTTCACAACATTGCGTGCAGCAGCAACCACAGCCTCCCAGACACTGTTCAGAGAGGTGTACTGTTTTCCCTCCTTGTAAATCTCACATTTGATGATTGACCACAGGTTCTCAATGGGGTTCAGATCAGGTGAACAAGGAGGCCATGTCATTAGATTTTCTTCTTTTATACCCTTTCTTGCCAGCCACGCTGTGGAGTACTTGGACGCGTGTGATGGAGCATTGTCCTGCATGAAAATCATGTTTTTCTTGAAGGATGCAGACTTCTTCCTGTACCACTGCTTGAAGAAGGTGTCTTCCAGAAACTGGCAGTAGGACTGGGAGTTGAGCTTGACTCCATCCTCAACCCGAAAAGGCCCAACAAGCTCATCTTTGATGATACCAGCCCAAACCAGTACTCCACCTCCACCTTGCTGGCGTCTGAGTCGGACTGGAGCTCTCTGCCCTTTACCAATCCAGCCACGGGCCCATCCATCTGGCCCATCAAGACTCTCATTTCATCAGTCCATAAAACCTTAGAAAAATCAGTCTTGAGATATTTCTTGGCCCAGTCTTGACGTTTCAGCTTGTGTGTCTTGTTCAGTGGTGGTCGTCTTTCAGCCTTTCTTACCTTGGCCATGTCTCTGAATATTGCACACCTTGTGCTTTTGGGCACTCCAGTGATGTTGCAGCTCTGAAATATGGCCAAACTGGTGGCAAGTGGCATCTTGGCAGCTGCACGCTTGACTTTTCTCAGTTCATGGGCAGTTATTTTGCGCCTTGGTTTTTCCACACGCTTCTTGCGACCATGTTGACTATTTTGAATGAAATGCTTGATTGTTCGATGATCACACTTCAGAAGCTTTGCAATTTTAAGAGTGCTGCATCCCTCTGCAAGATATCTCACTATTTTTGACTTTTCTAAGCCTGTCAAGTCCTTCTTTTGACCCATTTTGCCAAAGGAAAGGAAGTTGCCTAATAATTATGCACACCTGATATAGGGTGTTGAAGTCATTAGACCACACCCCTTCTCATTACAGAGATGCACATCACCTAATATGCTTAATTGGTAGTAGGCTTTCGAGCCTATACAGCTTGGAGTAAGACAACATGCATAAAGAGGATGATGTGGTCAAAATACTAATTTGCCTAATAATTCTGCACTCCCTGTACTTACCTGTAAAATAAACCCTAATATAGCTACAATATAAATTATAATTATATTGTAGCTATTTTAGGATTTATATTTATTTTACAGGTAACTTTGTATTTATTTTAACCAGGTACAATAGCTATTAAATAGTTAAGAACTACTTAATAGCTAAAATAGTTAAAATAATTACAAAATGACCTGTAAAATAAATCCTAACCTAAGTTACAATTAAACCTAACACTACACTATCAATAAATAAATTAAATTAAATACCTACAATTACCTACAATTAAACCTAACACTACACTATCAATACATTAATTAAATACAATACCTACAAATAACTACAATTAAATAAACTAACTAAAGTACAAAAAATAAAAAAGAACTAAGTTACAAAAAATAAAAAAATATTTACAAACATTAGAAAAATATTACAACAATTTTAAACTAATTACACCTACTCTAAGCCCCCTAATGAAATTACAAAGCCCCCCAAAATAAAAAAAATGCCCTACCCTATTCTAAATTACAAAAGTTCAAAGCTCTTTTACCTTACCAGCCCTGAACAGGGCCCTTTGCGGGGCATGCCCCAAGAAATTCAGCTCTTTTGCCTGTAAAAAAACACATACAATACCCCCCCCCCCAACATTACAACCCACCACCCACATACCCCTAATCTAACCCAAACCCCCCTTAAATAAACCTAACACTAAGCCCCTGAAGATCTTCCTACCTTATCTTCACCTCACCGGGTATCACCGATCGGTCCTGGCTCCAAAATCTTCATCCAACCCAAGCGGGGGCTGGCGATCCATAATCCTGCGGCTGAAGAGGTCCAGAAGAGGCTCCAAAGTCTTCATCCTATCCGGGAAGAAGAGGCGATCCAGACCAGCAACCATCTTGATCCAAGCGGCATCTTCTATCTTCATCCGATGAGGACCGGCTCCATCGTGAAGACCTCCAGCGCAGATAAATCTTCTTCCGACGACATCCAACTGAAGAATGACGGTTCCTTTAAGGGACGTCATCCAAGATGGCGTCCCTCGAATTCCGATTGGCTGATAGGATTCTATCAGCCAATCGGAATTAAGGTAGGAAAATTCTGATTGGCTGATGGAATCAGCCAATCAGAATCAAGTTCAATCCGATTGGCTGATCCGATCAGCCAATCAGATTGAGCTCGCATTCTATTGGCTGTTCCGTTTTTGGGTTCATTTTTTTATTTTGGGGGGCTTTGTAATTTCATTAGGGGGCTTAGAGTAGGTGTAATTAGTTTAAAATTGTTGTATTATTTTTCTAATGTTTGTAAATATTTTTTATTTTTTGTAACTTAGTTCTTTTTTATTTTTTGTACTTTAGTTAGTTTATTTAATTGTAGTTATTTGTAGGTATTTAATTAATGTATTGATACTGTAGTGTTAGGTTTAATTGTAGGTAATTGTAGGTATTTTATTTAATTTATTTATTGATAGTGTAGTGTTAGGTTTAATTGTAACTTAGGTTAGGATTTATTTTACAGGTAATTTTGTAATTATTTTAACTATTTTAGCTATTAAATAGTTCTTAACTATTTAATAGCTATTGTACCTGGTTAAAATAAATACAAAGTTACCTGTAAAATAAATATAAATCCTAAAATAGCTATAATATAATTATTAGTTATATTGTAGCTATATTAGGGTTTATTTTACAGGTAAGTATTTAGCTTTAAATATGAATAATTTATTTAATAAGAGTTAATTTATTTCGTTAGATTTAAATTATATTTAATTTAGGGGGTGTTAGGGTTAAAGTTAGACTTAGCTTTAGGGGTTAATAAATTTATTATAGTAGCAGTGAGCTCCTGTCGGCAGATTAGGGGTTAATAATTGAAGTTAGGTGTCGGCAATGTTAGGGAGGGCAGATTAGGGGTTAATACTATTTATATAGGGTTATTGAGGCGGGAGTGAGGCGGATTAGGGGTTAATATATTTATTATAGTAGCGCTCAGGTCCGGTCGGCAGATTAGGGGTTAATAAGTGTAGTTAGGTGGAGGCGACGTTGGGGGCGGCAGATTAGTGGTTAATAAATATAATATAGGGGTCGGCGATGTTAGGGCAGCAGATTAGGGGTACATAGGGATAATGTAGGTGGCGGGGGTGTACGAAGCGGCAGATTAGGGGTTAAAAATAATATGCAGGGGTCAGCGATAGCGGGGGCGGCAGATTAGGGGTTAATAAGTGTAAGGTTAGGGGTGTTTAGACTCGGGGTACATGTTAGAGTGTTAGGAAGTGTTTCCACATAGAAAACAATGGGACTGCGTTTGGAGCAGAACGCGGCTTTTTTGCAGGTGTTAGGTTTTTTTTTTCAGCTCAAACAGCCCCATTGTTTTCTATGGGGGAATCGTGCACAAGCACGTTTTTGAAGCTGGCCGCGTCCGTAAGCACCGCTGGTATCGAGAGTTGAAGTTGCGGTAAATATGCTATACGCTCCTTTTTTGGAGCCTAACGCAGCCATTCTGTGAACTCTAAATACCAGCGGTATTTAAAAGGTGCGGCCAGAAAAAAGCCAGCGTAGCTAACGCACCCCTTTGGCCGCAGAACTCTAAATCTAGGCGCAAGTTTTTAATTTCTTCAAGCAAGAGTTTGTTATTTTAAATGGTACCGGTGTGTACTATTTACTCTCAGGCAGCAGATGGATGAAGACTTCTGCCTAGAGGATGATGATCTTAGCATTTGTAACTAAGATCCAGTGCTGTTCCCACAGAGGCTGAGGAGTACAGGAAACGTCAGTGTGAGGAACGTTTTCATGCTATGCAGCAGTGAGGTATGGTCAGTCATATTTTTCTTGAGGCTGACAGTATCCCCATGAGGGTATGGGTAAGCAGTAATCCTAAGAGCTAATAAGAAGGGCATTACTAAGCTTGCATAAGGGACTAATTACAAAAATGGTTGACACTGAGTTGTAAATGTTTGTGGGCAAACTTTTTATGAACTGGGAGTGCTGTTAACGTTTTGTGGGCAATAACGTTTTTGGAAACTTTATTTGAGGGTACACTTGGCTTATTTTTTTGGGTCTCAGAACCCACATGGCTAGTTGAAAACCACTCTGGTGCGGTTCTTTTAGGCTGTAGAGACATCAAGTGAGATAGGCGGGGCCTATTTTCGCGCCTCAGATGCGCAGTTATTTTCTGGCAGCAAGCTCTAACTCCTGAGGGCCCTGGTGAATGTTTTGGGCCAAATCGAAGCTTTAACCCCATATTTACTATCCCTGAGGGCAGGTAGGGCCACAGCAGGGCTGTGGCAAGGTGCTGAGTTTTTTTTTCCGGATTTAGGCCTAATTTCAATCCGGTTTGCACATCAAAGGGTTAAATGTTAAAATTCCTTGTGGGGCAATCTTAACTACATATATTGTGTCTGCTTGCAAAATTTTTAAAAATTTGGTGCATTTTAAAGCTGTTTTGCAGAACGTGTATGCTTTTTTTCTCTTAAAGGCGCAGTACCGTTTTTTAAGATTGTTATTTTTTTCACAAAATAACATAATTTATGTAAGAATTTACCTGATAAATTCATTTCTTTGATATTGGCAAGAGTCCATGAGCTAGTGACATATGGGATATACAATCCTACCAGGAGGGTCAAAGTTTCCAAAACCTCAAAATGCCTATAAATACACCCCTCACCACACCCACAATTCAGTTTAACGAATAGCCAAGCAGTGGGGTGATAAAGAAAGGAGTAGAAAGCATCAACAAAGGAAATTTGGAAATAATTGTGCTTAATACAAAAAATCATAACCACCATAAAAAGGATGGGCCTCATGGACTCTTGCCAATATGAAAGAAATGAATTTATCAGGTAAGTTCTTACATAAATTATGTTTTCTTTCATGTAATTGGCAAGAGTCTATGAGCTAGTGACATATGGGATATCAATACCCAAGATGTGGATCTCCACTCAAGAGTCACTAGAGAGGGAGGGAATAAAATAAAAACAGCCATATACCTGTGAAAAAATTAGTCCACAACCCAAAAAAATAAGTTTACTTCCATTTGAAAGAAAAAAACTTAAATCAAAAGCAGAAGAATCAAACTGAAAAAGCTACCTGAAGAACTTTTCTACTAAAAACTGCTTCCGAAGAAGCAAATACATCAAAACGGTAGAATTTAGTAAATGTATGCAAAGAGGACCAAGTTGCTGCTTTGCAAATCTGATCAACTGAAGCTTCATTCTTAAAAGCCCACAAAGTGGAGACTGATCTAGTAGAATGAGCTGTAATTCTCTGAGGCGGGGTTTGACCAGACTCCAAATAAGCTTGATGAATCAAAAGCTTTAACCAAGAGGCCAAGGAAATAGCAGAGGCCTTCTGACCTTTCCTAGGACCAGAAAATATAACAAATAGACTATAAAGTCTTCCTGAAATCTTTAGTAGCTTCAACATAATATTTAAAAGCTCTCACCACATCCAAAGAATGTAAGGATCTTTCCAAAGGATTCTTAGGATTAGGACACAAGGAAGGGACAACAATTTCTCTACTAATGTTGATAGAATTCACAACTTTAGGTAAAAATTCAAAAGAAGTCTGCAAAACCGCCTTATCCTGATGAAAAATCAGAAAAAGAGATTCACAAGAAAGAGCAGATAGCTCAGAAACTCTTCTAGCAGAAGAGATGGCCAAAAGGAACAGCACTTTCCAAGAAAGTAGTTTAATGCCCTAAGAATGCATAGGCTCAAATGGAGGAGCGTATAAAGCCTTCAGAACCAAAATAAGACTCCAAGGAGGATAAATTGATTTAATGACAGGCTTAATACAAACTAAAGCCTGTACAAGACAGTGTATATCAGGAAGTATAGCAATCTTTCTGTGAAATAAAACAGAAAGAGCAGAGATTTGTCCTCTCAAGGAACTTGCAGACAAACCCGTATCCAAACCATCCTGAAGAAACTGTAAAATTCTAGGAATTCTAAAAGAATGCCAAGAAAATTTATGAGAAGAACACCATGAAATGTAAGTCTTCCAAACTCTATAATAAATCTTTCTAGAGACAGATTTACGAGCTTGTAACATAGTATTAATCACTGAGTCAGAGAAACCTCTATGACTTAGTACTAAGCTTTCAATTTCCATACCTTCAAATTTAATGATTTGCGATCCTGATGGAAAAACGGACCTTGAAATAGTAGGTCTGGCCGTAACGGAAGTGGCCAAGGCGGGCAACTGGACATCCGAACCAGATCCGCATACCAAAACCTGTGTGGCCATGCTGGCGCCACCAGCAACACAAATGATTGTTCCATGATGATTTTGGAAATCACTCTTGGAAGGAGAACTAGAGGCGGGAAGATGTAAGCAGGATGATAACACCAAGGAAGTGTCAGCGCATCCACTGCTTCCGCCTGAACATCCCTGGACCTGGACAGGTATCTGGGAAGTTTCTTGTTTAGATGAGAGGCCATCAGATCTATCTCTGGAAGACCCCACATCTGAACAATCTGAGAAAACACATCTGGATGGAGAGACCACTCCCCTGGATGTAAAGTCTGGTGGCTGAGATAATCCGCTTCCCATTTGTCTACACCTGGGAGATGCACCGCATAGATTAGACAGGAGCTGGATTCCGCCCAAACAAGTATTCGAGATACTTCTTTCATATCTTGGGGACTGTGAGTCCCACCCTGATGATTGACATATGCCACTGTTGTGATATTGTCTGTCTGAAAACAAATGAACAGTTCTCTCTTTAACAGAGGCCAAAACTGACAAGCTCTGAGAATTGCACGGAGTTCTAAAATATTTATTGGTAATCTCGCCTCTTGAGATTTCCAAACCCCTTGTGCTGTCAGAGATCCCCAAACAGCTCCCCAACCTGAGAGACCCTGCACCATTGATTCAGCATACAAATGTCAAGGTACATGTAAGGTTTACAGTTAATAAATATATATTCAGATGTTTGGCTGGTCAGTAGAAAAAGATTCATTTAATTCAGAAAGACATTCCCACTGAAACTGAAACATCTGCTCTAATCAACTTACAGTTTGAAACAGGATGAGTCATAAAAGGTAATTTAAGAGGATAGATTGTCAGATAGGTGACACCACACAGTGTATGGAGACGAGGTGTCTGGAATACCCTCTTGAAGCTGGTCAAAATCATAGGGAAATAGTTTTTATGCACATAGGTGTTAGTTATCCCTAAACATCAAATACACTTCTGCATTGCTAGCTAAACAGAAAATATGTTGTATTGTGACTTTTACAACTACTCGTGGATTGATCCCATGCTATGTGAGTGGGACAGTGAAGACCTTAGGAAACAAAAGACAAATGCTATGGTGTGAATTTAAAATTACTGAAAGCAGTGTGGGTTGAAGAATTAACATTTACAACCCCTGTATAACACAGATAAAAATAAATACATTTTTGCAAAGGGAACAATACTAGTTTCATATTTGTTTGGAATAATTCAAATAACCCATATATGTATATATATGGGACTGAGACATTTTATATTAAATGAATGATTGCTATGTTGAGTAATGACTACATCAAATACATATGAATGCTTGGATCATTTCTAATAATTATTTCTATTTTTATTGCAGACAACCATTGGTCATGGGCATCAATTTATGCACTTAGAAAAAGGTGCACTAAATACCTCAGCCTCTGTGTTTTTAAGAATATGAATAGATATTTGTGAACCTAAAAAGAAATAATAAATGACACTTATTACTTTATTTCAGATGGAGTGCCTGCATGGGATACCTGAATCATGTCATATGATTATATACAAGATGGTTATGAAAGTTTAAACGCGGCTCTGAAAACATATTAGATATATAAATGCCATTAATTTCAAAATAATTAGCAGCATAATTCTTTTAATATAATGTAATATTAAAAAAAAAAAAACATGACGTTTCATATCAAAATGATCAGGAAATTGATCTGATGCTGCTCCATCTATAATTAATATTGGGAGAGATTAATACAAGAAATTATGGCAATTATTACACATTTTAAAGAAAGATGTTTAAATGTGTAGCTGTATTTGTTTGTCATGCTGCATTGTTTTGTGCTGTCTGTTTGTAATGCTGCCACCCAGTGTTATGATGCGAGAATTGCAACCATGAGATGATAGGTTGTTGCAGGGATGCATCTCCTTGGCAACACATTCCCAGATAAACCAATCAGCCGGGACAAGCACGAGGGCCAATCCGAGACAAGGCTTCCGTGGGCGTTTCCAATACTCACCAATGACTGATAATGATCAAGAAAGGGGAGAGGTGAAATCAGATGATTTAACCCCAAGCATAGAGACTGATAGAGGAAGTTGCTGGCTAATCCTGAAGGAATAACTACTGTGGTTATTATTATTAAAGCACACACCTACTATTGGACTCCATGTGCAATATCCCCAATTTTGAATTTCTGAGGTGAAATTGGATCTGTTGACAAACATTGGAAACTGGATATCGTCTGGTTTATTTGGTAAAGTATACAAGGTTATTGGTAAGATAAGTTATATGCATAGTCACTACAGTTAAATTATAATAAGCAGATTTAAGGAAATAGTTTATATTTCAAGTTAGCATTTCATAGCCTATGTATTGTTAAACTAATCCCAATCTTAAATTGTTTATCTATGCAAATATATAATAATAATTCAGAAGTGTATATTGTATTATTGTTTAAATTTGTATCTGGTAGACTAAGTGATTTATCTGTGAAAGTTCTGGTGTTTTAAATCAATATTGTATTAGGATAAATTGCATTTAAATAGCATAATATATATATTATCCTATTGTTTATAAGCACTGTTTAGAATTGTATTGCTTGGATGTTAAAGGTTTTAGTCCCATTGTGTTAACTAAATAAAAGGCTATTTGTAAATAAGGCTGATTTGTGAAGGTAAATTTTTCTGGATTTTATTAGAAGGATAGCATATCTTAGTAGTTGGTTTTAACGTATATAATATTGTGTCATATTCTGGTATTGCAAATATATTTCAAAAATGTTCATGGATATTAACTAAATAAAAGAATTCAGATATTTATATTAATTGTATGGTTTCTAGTAGATGCATGTTGGTTAAGGGTTTCTATTTTTAAGGATAATTATTATTTGTATTGTGTTATAACCCTGCCATAAGCTGATATATTATTTGGAGAGCACTACTAAGATTTTCATAAATATACTGACACAAAGCTGAAGAGGTCTCATGTGAAAACGAGCAAAGGGGATCGCGTCCGATGCTGCAGTCATGAGACCTAAAACTTCCATGCACATAGCCACTGAAGGAAATGACTGAGACTGAAGGTGCTGGCAGGCTGCAACCAATTTTAAACGTCTCTTGTCTGTTAGAGAGAGAGTCATGGACACTGAATCTGTCTGGAAGCCTTAAAAGGTGACACTTGTCTGAGGAATCAAGAAACTCTTTGGTAAATTGATCCTCCAACCATGTTTCCGAAGAAACAACACTAGTTGATTCGTGTGAGATTCTGCAGAACGTAAAGACTGAGCTAGTACCAAGATATCATCCAAATAAGGAAACACCGCAATACCCTGTTCCCTGATTACAGAGAGTAGGGCACCCAGAACCTTTGAAAAGATTCTTGGAGCTGTTGCTAGGCCAAATGGAAGAGCAACAAATTGGTAATGCTTGTCTAGAAAAAAGAATCTCAGAAACTAATAATGTTCTGGATGAATCGGAATATGAAGGTATGCATCCTGCAAGTCTATTGTGGACATATAATGTCCTTGCTGAACAAAAGGCAGAATAGTCCTTATAGTCACCATCTTGAAAGTTGGTACTCTTACATAACGATTCAAAATTTTCAGATCCAGAACTGGTCTGAATAAATTTTCCTTCTTTGGTACAATGAATAGATTTGAATAAAACCCCAAACCTTGTTCCAGAAGAGGAACTGGCATGATTACCCCTGAAGACTCCAGGTCTGAAACACACTTCAGGAAAGCCTGAGCTTTTACTGGGATACGTGAGAGAAAAAATCTTCTCACAGGAGGTCTTACTCTGAATCCTATTTGATACCCTTGAGAGACAATGCTCTAAATCCATTGATTTTGAACAGATTTTATCCAAATATCCTTGAAAAACCTTAATCTGCCCCCTACCAGCTGAGCTGGAATGAGGGCCGCACCTTCATGCGGACTTAGGGGCTGACTTTGGTTTCCTAAAAGGCTTGGATTTATTCCAATTTGAGGAAGGCTTCCAATTGGAGGCAGATTCCTTGGGGGAAGGATTGCGTTTTTGTTCCTTATTCTGATGAAAGGAACGAAAACGGTTAGAATCCTTAGATTTACCCTTAGGTTTTTATCCTGAGGCAGAAAAACTCCCTTTCCCCCAGAAACAGTTGAAATAATAGAATCCAACTGGGACCCAAATAAATTATTACCTTGGAAAGAAAGAGATAGTAATCTAGATTTAGTTGTCATATCAGCATTCCAGGATTTAAGCCACAAAGCTCTTCTAGCTAAAAAAAAGTTTGGCGCCAAGTATGACGCACAACGTAACTAAACTTTTTTTGGCACCAAAAAAATAACCGGAAATGACACACTCGCGTCACTATTGACGCAACAGTGTGAAAGGTCTCGGCATCAAGTATGACGCCAGAAGTGACGAACTTGCGTCATAGACGTACTTTTCCGCGCCAAAAAAAATTTCGCACCAAGAATGACGCAATAAAGTTTAGCATTTGTTGCACCCGCGGGCCTAATACCGCCCGCAATTTGTAAGAAGTAGTCAATTAAAAAAAAGACTAAACCCCAGGTAAGAAATAAATTTCATATTTAAAAGATGTTTATATTCCCCAAATATGAAACTGAGAGTCTTCAGAAGGAAATACATGAACCTGACTCATGGCAAATGTAAGTACAATACATATATTTAGAACTTTATATAAATGCATAAAGTGCCAAACCATAGCTGAGGTGTCTTAAGAAATAAAAAACATACTTACCAAAAGACACCCATCCACATATAGCAGATAGCCAAACCAGTACTAAAACAGTTATTAGTAGAGGTAATGGTAAATTGAGAGTATATCGTCGATCTGAAAAGGGAGGTAGGAGATGAATCTCTACGACCGATAACAGAGAACCTATGAAATAGACCCCCGTTAGGGAAATCATCGTATTCAATAAGTGATACTCCCTTCATGTCCCTCTGACATTCGCTGAACTCTGAGAGGAATCGTGCTTCAACAATGCTGAGAAGTGCATATCAACGTAGAAATCTTAGCACAAACTTACTTCACCACCTCCATAGGAGGCAAAGTTTGTAAAACTGAATTGTGGGTGTGGTGAGGGGTGTATTTATAGGCATTTTGAGGTTTGGGAAACTTTGCCCCTCCTGGTAGGATTGTATATCCCATATGTCACTAGCTCATGGACTCTTGCCAATTACATGAAAGAAAAAGTGTTTTCATGCTTGTTTGTAGTCATTACTAGCCTGTTCAACATGTCCGACATTGAGGAGAGTCAATGTTCTATATGTTTAGAAGTTCAATATGTTTAGAAGCCATTGTGGAACCTCCACTTAGAATGTGTCCCTCATGCACTGAAAGGTCAATAAATTGCAAAGAACATATTTTAGCTACTAAAAGTATGTCGCAGGATGATTCTCAGTCAGAAGGGAATAAGGTTATGCCATCTAATTCTCCCCAAGTGTCACAACCATTAACGCCCGCACAAGCGACGACAAGTACTTCTAGTGCGTCTAATTCTTTCACCCTGCAAGATATGGCCGCGGTTATGAATACTACCCTCACAGAGGTTTTATCTAAGCTGCCTGGGTTGCAGGGGAAGCGCAGTAGGTCTGGTGTGAGAACAAACGCTGAGCCCTCTGACGATTTATTAGCCATATCCGATGTACCCTCACAATGCTCTGAGTTGGGGGTGAGGGATTTGCTGGCTGAGGGAGAGATTTCTGATTCAGGAAATATGTTCCTTCAGACAGACTCAGATATGACGGCTTTTAAATTTAAACTAGAACACCTCTGCTTATTGCTCAGGGAGGTTTTAGCGACTCTGGATGATTGTGACCCTATTGTAGTTCCAGAGAAATTGTGTAAAATGGACAGATTTCTAGAGGTTCCTGCCTACACTGATGTTTTTCCGGTCCCTAAGAGGATTTCGGACATTGTTACTAAGAAGTGGGATAGACCAGGTATTCCGTTCGCTCCCCCTCCTACTTTTAAGAAAATGTTTCCCATATCAGACACCATGCGGGACTCGTGGCAGACGGTCCCTAAGGTGGAGGGAGCTATTTCTACCCTGGCTAAGCGTACAACTATACCTATTGAGGACAGTTGTGCTTTCAAAGATCCTATGGATAAAAAATTAGAGGGTCTCCTGAAGAAAATATTTGTTCATCAAGGTTTTCTTCTGCAACCTATAGCGTGCATTGTTCCTGTAACTACTGCAGCGTCCTTTTGGTTCGAGGCTTTGGAGGAGGGTCTTCAGGTTGAGAACCCATTAGATGATATTCTGGATAGAATTAGGGCTCTCAAGCTAGCTAATTCTTTCATTACAGATGCCGCTTTTCAACTAGCTAAATTAGCGGCGAAGAATTCAGGTTTTCCCATTTTAGCGCGTAGAGCGTTATGGCTTAAGTCCTGGTCTGCTGATGTGTCATCAAAAGCTAAGCTGTTAGCCATCCCTTTCAAGGGTAAGCCCCTATTCGGGCCTGAACTGAAAGAGATCATTTCAGACATCACTGGAGGAAAAGGCCATTCCCTTCCTCAGGATAAGACAAATAAGATGAGGACCAAACAAAATAATTTTCGTTCCTTTCGGAACTTCAAAGGTGGTCCCTCTTCCTCTACCCCTGCCGCAAAGCAAGAGGAGAATTTTGCTCAATCCAAGTCACTCTGGAGACCTAATCAGACTTGGAACAAGGGTAAACGGGCCAAGAAGCCCGCTGCTGCCACCAAGACAGCATGAAGGGGTAGCCCCCGATCCGGGACCGGATCTAGTAGGGGGCAGACTTTCTCTCTTTTCTCAGGCTTGGGCAAGAGACTTCAGGACTCATGGGCTTTAGAAATCGTAACCCAGGGGTATCTTCTAGATTTCAAAAATTCTCCCCCAAGGGGGAGATTCCATCTTTCTCAATTGTCAGTAAACCAGACAAAAAGAGAGGCGTTCTTACGCTGTGTAGAAGACCTATATACCATGGGAGTGATCTGCCCAGTTCCGAAAGCAGAACAGGGGCAAGGGTTCTACTCCAATCTGTTTGTGGTTACCAAAAAAGAGGGAACCTTCAGACCAATTTTGGATCTCAAGATCCTAAACAATTTCCTCAGAGTCCCATCCTTCAAGATGGAGACCATTCGGACTATTTTGCCAATGATCCAGGAGGGTCAATATATGACCACCATGGACACCGTGGACTGCACATCCCTATCCACAAAGATCATCACCAGTTCCTCAGGTTAGCCTTTCTGGACAAGCATTACCAGTTTGTGGCTCTTCCCTTCGGGTTGGCCACAGCTCTCAGAATTTTCACAAAGGTGCTAGGGTCCCTTCTGGCGGTTCTAAGGCCGCGGGCCATAGCTGTGCGCCCTATCTGGACGATATCTTAATCCAGGCGTCGACTTACCAACTAGCCAAGTCTCACACGGACATCGTGTTGGCTTTTCTAAGATCTCACGGGTGGAATGTAAACGTAAAAAAAGAGTTCACTTATCCCTCTCACAAGAGTTCCATTCCTGGGAACTCTGATAGATTCGGTGGACATGAAAATTTTTCCGACGGAGGTCAGGAAATCAAAGATTTTATCCATCTGCCGAGCTCTTCATTCCATTCCTCAGCCGTCAGTGGCTCAGTGTATGGAGGTAATCAGTTTAATGGTAGCGGCAATGGAAATAGTTCAGTTTACTCGCTTGCATCTCAGACTACTGCAACTATGCATGCTCAAACAGTGGAATGGGGATTATGCATATTTATCTCCTCAGATAAATCTGGACCAAGAGACCAGAGACTCTCTTCTTTGGTGGTTGTCACAGGATCATCTGTCCAAGGGAATGTGTTTTCGCAGGCCAGCGTGGGTCATAGTGACGACGGACGCCAGCCTATTGGGCTGGGGTGCAGTCTGGAATTCCCTGAAAGTACAGGGTTTGTGGACTCAGGAGGAGGCTCTCCTCCCGATAAATATTCTAGAACTGAGAGCGATATTCAACGCGCTTGAGGTGTGGCCTCAGCTGGCATCGGCCAGATTCATAATATTCCAGTCGGACAATAACATGACTGTAGCATATATCAATCATCAGGGGGGTAACAAAGAGTTCTCTAGCGATAATAGAGGTTACCAAAATAATTCAATGGGCAGAGACTCACTCTTGCCATCTATCAGCAATCTATATCCCAGGAGTGGAGAACTGGGAAGCAGATTTTCTAAGTCGTCAAGACTTTTCATCCGGGGGAGTGGGAACTCCATCCGGAGGTGTTTGCACAATTGATTCGGCAATGGGGCACACCAGAATTGGATCTGATGGCGTCTCGTCAGAACGCCAAACTTCCTCACTACGGGTCCAGGTCAAGGGATCCTCAGGCAGTACTGATAGATGCTCTAGCAGTACCCTGGTCGTTCAGCCTGGCTTATGTGTTTCCACCATTTCCTCTGCTTCCTCGTTTGATTGCCAGAATCAAACAGGAGAGAGCTTTGGTGATTTTGATAGCACCTGCGTGGCCACGCAGGACTTGGTATGCAGACCTGGTGGACATGTCATCTCTTCCACCATGGACTCTGCCACTGAGACAGGACCTTCTGATTCAAGGTCCGTTCCAGCATCCAAATCTAGTTTCTCTGCGGCTGACTGCTTGGAGATTGAACGCTTGATCTTATCCAAGCGGGGTTTCTCGGAGTTGGTCATAGATACCTTGATTCAGGCTCGAAAGCCTGTCACCAGGAACATTTATCATAAGATATGGCGTAAATATCTTTATTGGTGTGAATCCAAAGGCTACTCATGGAGTAAGATCAGGATTCCTAGGATTTTGGCCTTTCTCCAAGAAGGATTGGAGATGGGGCTATCAGCTAGTTCCTTAAAGGGACAGATATCTGCTTTATCAACTTTATTGATAGCTTTATTCTACTGCACAAACGTTTGGCAGATGTTCCAGACGTTCAGTCGTTCTGTCAGGCTTTAGTTAGAATCAAATAGAAGAAATAGGCGGCACACCGCACGGCACGAAACGCGTAAGGGCACGCCCCCCTTCCTCCGTTGTTGTTAGTGTGTGTAGCGACTACAAGCTTGGAATAAACTTCCACTTTGGCTTTCATTATACTTGATGTGCCGCCTATTTCTTCTATTTTCTTTTTGTGGCGAGCACCTCTTCAATACCAGCTGACCGCCTTCAGTACGCTTTTGAGAGTGGGTTTGTTTGTTACCGTTGTTAGTTCCCGGGGACGGCTTTTGGAGCTGCGCTGCTCTCTACTTCTTCCTTTAGTTAGAATCAAGCCTGTGTTTAAACCTGTTGCTCCGCCATGGAGTTTGAATTTAGTTCTTAAAGTTCTTCAAGGGGTTCCGTTTGAACCTATGCATTCCATAGATATTAAGCTTCTATCTTGGAAAGTTCTGTTTTTAGTTGCTATCTCTTCGGCTTGAAGAGTTTCTGAACTATCTGCATTGCAATGCGACTCGCCTTATCTTATTTTCCATGCTGATAAGGTGGTTTTGCGTACCAAACCTGGATTCCTTCCTAAGGTTGTTACTAATAGGAATATCAATCAGGAAATTGTTGTTCCTTCTCTGTGTCCTAATCCTTCTTCTCAGAAGGAGCGTCTGTTGCACAACTTGGACGTGGTTCGTGCTTTTAAATTTTACTTGCAAGCGACCAAAGATTTCCATCAAACATCTTCTTTGTTTGTTGTCTATTATTGAAAACGTAGAGGTCAAAAAGCTACGGCTACCTCTCTTGCCTTTTGGCTGAAAAGCATTATCCGTTTGGCATACGAGACTGCTGGACAGCAGCCTCCTGAAATAATTACAGCTCACTCTACTAGAGCGGTGGCTTCCACATGGGCTTTTAAAAATGATGCTTCTGTTGAACAGATTTGTAAGGCTGCGACTTGGTCTTCGCTTCATACCTTTTCCAAATTTTACAAATTTGATACCTTTGCTTCTTCGGAGGCTATTTTTGGAAGAAAAGTTCTTCAAGCAGTGGTGCCTTCTGTTTAACCATCTGTCTTGTCCCTCCCGTTCATCCGTGTCCTGTAGCTTTGGTATTGTATTCCACAAGTAAAGGATGAGTCCGTCGACTTGTCTTACCTTATAGAAGAAAATTAAATTTATGCTTACCTGATAAATTAATTTCTTCTATGGTAAGACGAGTCCACGGCCCGCCCTGTCATTTTAAGACAGATTATATTTTTTTTATTTAAACTTCAGTCACCTCTACACCTTGTAGTTTCTCCTTTTTCTTCCTGTACCTTCGGTCGAATGACTGGGGGGTGGAGCTAAGGGAGGAGCTATATAGACAGCTCTGCTGTGGTGCGCTTTGCCACTTCCTGTTAGCAGGAGGATAATATCCCAAAAGTAAAGGATGAATCCGTGGACTCGTCTTACCATAGAAGAAATTCATTTATCAGGTAAGCATAAATTTAAGCATAAATGGTTAATAACCATTGAGCCACTGATTTCCCTATAAATATATACAGGTTAGATCTCCCTCCATGACATGCAATTGTTTTTAGCCCGGCTCAATGGTGTTTTGAGGACATAAATTGATTCCAACCCCCGGCATAGGTGCTCTAATTCTCATTTGTGAATAAGTAACAGATATTTTCAAAGGGTGAATAACCATTGTGCCACTGATTTCACTATGAATATATACAGGGTAGATCCCCCTCCATGACATGCAATTGTTTTTAGCCTGGCCCAATGGTGTTTTTCGGCGCAGAAATTGATGCCAACCCTGGCATAGGTGCTGTACTTCTCATTTTTGAATAAGTAACAGATATTTTCAAAGGATTAATAACCATTGGGCCACTGATTTCACTATGAATATATACAGGGTAGATCCCCCTCCATGACATGCAATTGTTTTTAGCCTGGTCCAATGTTTTTTGGGCACAGAAATTGATGCCAACACTGGCATAGGTGCTCTAATTCTCATTTTTGAATAAGTAAGATATTTTCAAAGGGTTAATAACCATTGGGCTACTGATTTTACTATGAATATATACAGGGTAGATCCTCCTCCATGCCATGCAATTGTTTTTAGCCTGGCCCAATGTTTTTTGGGCACAGAAATTGATGCCAACACTGCCATAGGTGACATAATTCTCATTTTTGAATAAGTAACAGATATTTTCAAAGGGTTAATAACCTTTGGGCCACTGATTTAAGCATAAATATATACAGGTTAGATCTCCCTCCATGACTTGCAATTGTTTTTAGCCTGGCCCAATGGTGTTTTGGGCACAGAAATTGATGCCAACACTGGCATAGGTGCTCTAATTCTCATTTTTTATTAAGTAACTGATATTTTCAAAGGGTTAATGACCATTGGGCCACTTATTTCACTATGAATATATACAGGGTAGATCCCCCTCAATGACATGCAATTGTTTTTAGCCTGGCCCAATGGTGTTTTGGGCACAGAAAATTATGCCAACCCCGGCATAGGTGCTCTAATTCTCATTTTTTAATAAGTAACATATATTTTCAAAGGGTTAATAATCATTGGGCCACTGATTTCACTATGAATATATACAGGGTAGACTACCTTCCATGACATGAAATTGTCTTTAGCCTGACCCAATGGTGTTTTGGGCACAGAAATTGATGCCAACACTGGCATAGGTGCTCTAATTCTCATTATTGAATAAGTAACTGATATTTTCAAAGGGTTAATAACCATTGGGCCACTGATTTTACTATGAATATATACAGGGTAGATCCTCCTCCATGCCATGCAATTGTTTTTAGCCTGGCCCAATGGTGTTTTGGGCACAGAAATTGATGCCAACACTGGCATAGGTGCTCTAATTCTCATTATTGAATAAGTAACTGATATTTTCAAAGGGTTAATGGCGATTGGGCCACTTATTTCACTATGAATATATACAGGGTAGATTTCCCTCCATGAGATGCAATTGTTTTTAGCCTGGCCCAATTCTGTTTTGGGCACAGAAATTGATGCCAACACTGACATTGGTGCTGTAATTACCATTTGTGAATAAGCAACAGATATTAAGGGTTAATAACCATTGGGCCACTGATTTCACTATGAATATATACAGGGTAGATCCCCCTCCATGCTCTGCAATTGTTTTTAGCCTGGCCCAATGGTGTTTTGGGCACATAAATTGATGCCAACACTGGCATTGGTGCTTTAATTACCATTTTTAAATAAGTAACATATATTTTCAAAGGGTGAATAACCATTGGGCCACTGATTTCACTATGAATATATACAGGGTAGACCCCCCTCCATGACATGCAATTGTTTTTAGCCTGGCCCAAATGTGTTTTGGGCACATAAATTGATGGCAACACTGGAATTTGTGCTGTGATTACCATTTTGAATAAGTAACATATTTTCAAAGGGTTAATAACCATTGTGCCACTGATTTCACTATGAATATATACAGGGTAGATCCCCCTCCATGACATGCAATTGTTTTTAGCCTGGCCCAATGTTTTTTGGGCACAGAAATTGATGCCAACCCTGGCATAGGTGACATAATTCTCATTTTTGAATAAGTAACAGATATTTTCAAAGGGTTAATAACCATTGGGCCACTGATTTAAGTATAAATATATACAGGTTAGATCTCCCTCCATGACATGCAATTGTTTTTAGCCTGGCCCAATGGTGTTTTGGGCACAGAAATTGATGCCAACACTGGCATCGGTGCTCTAATTCTCATTTTTTATTAAGTAACTGATATTTTCAAAGGGTTAATGACCATTGGGCCACTTATTTCACTATGAATATATACAGTGTAGATCTCCCTCCATGACATGCAATTGTTTTTAGCCTGGCCTAATGGTGTTTTGGGCACAGAAAATGATGCCAACCCCGGCATAGGTGCTCTAATTCTCATTTTTCAATAAGTAACATATATTTTCAAAGGGTTAATAATCATTGGGCCACTGATTTCACTATGAATATATACAGGGTAGACCACCCTCCATGACATGAAATTGTCTTTAGCTTGACCCAATGGTGTTTTGGGCACAGAAATCGATGCCAACACTGGCATAGGTGCTCTAATTCTCATTATTGAATAAGTAACTGATATTTTCAAAGGGTTAATGACGATTGGGCCACTTATTTCACTATGAATATATACAGGGTAGATTCCCCTCCATGAGATGCAATTGTTTTTAGCCTGGCCCAATTCTGTTTTGGGCACAGAAATTGATGCCAACACTGACATTGGTGCTGTAATTACCATTTTTGAATAAGCAACAGATATTAAGGTTAATAACATTTGGGCCACTGATTTCACTATGAATATATACAGGGTAGATCCCCCTCCATGCTCTGCAATTGTTTTTACCCTGGCCCAATGGTGTTTTGGGCACAGAAATTGATGCCAACACTGGCATTGGTGCTTTAATTACCATTTTTAAATATGTAACATATATTTTCAAAGGGTGAATAACCATTGGGCCACTGATTTCATTATGAATATATACGGGGTAGACCCCCCTCCATGACATGCAATTGTTTTTAGCCTGGCCCAAATGTGTTTTGGGCACATAAATTGATGGCAACACTGGAATTTGTGCTGTAATTACCATTTTTGAATAAGTAACATATATTTTCAAAGGGTTAATAACCATTGTGCCACTGATTTCACTATGAATATATACAGGGTAGATTCCCCTCCATGGCATGCAATTGTTTTTAGCCTGGCCCAATGGTGTTTTGGGCACAGAAATTGATGCCAACACTGGCATATAGGTGCTCTAATTCTCATTTTTTAATAAGTAACAGATATTTTCAAAGGATTAATAACCATTGGACCACTGATTTCACTATTAATATATACAGGGTAGACCCCCCTCCATGCCATGCAATTTTTTTTAGCCTGGCCCAATGGTGTTTTGGGCACAGAAATTGATGCCAACCCTGGCATAGGTGACATAATTCTCATTTTTGAATAAGTAACAGATATTTTCAAAGGGTTAATAACCATTGGGCCACTGATTTAAGTATAAATATATACAGGTTCGATCTCCCTCCATGACATGCAATTGTTTTTAGCCTGGCCCAATTGTGTTTTGGGCACAGAAATTGATGCCAACACTGGCAAAGGTGCTCTAATTCTAATTTTTTAATAAGGAACAGATATTTTAATAATAACCATTGGGCCACTGATTTCCCTGTAAATATATACAGGTTAGATCTCTATCCATAAAAAAGAAAATTAGGAGCGCTTAAGCTGAAAGTGGGTGTATTACAAATAGGGTGTATCAACAGAAAATCTAAAATCCCAATATATAGGAGATAATATAAGGCCAAAGAAAGATGAAAAATAGATGAATGGCTATGCCAGATATATTAAAACATATCAAACAATATGTACACATAAGCTAAATAAAAAATAACAATAAAAAACGGGTCTCCGTTATAAAAAAGTTGCCACCACATAAAATATACCCAAAAAGACTTAATAAGTCAATACGAGTTCCAAGGACTAAGTATAAAGTTAACTCCCGAAGAGTTCCAGGTAACACGGTGTCTATTACCTTGTTTGTCCGGATATCGATCCAAATCTCAACGGCTAACCAGAGTAGCACCTCTGTCAAGACACACAAGCGTGACAGTTGACGTCGCACTTGGGGGAGCTGTCCCGTTGCTGCAGTCCTATTGGTCCGATCAGCTCTCTCAGCCAGGTAGTATCCTCTGCCGATTCTGATGCAAATAATGTATCCGCTCTTTAGTGCATACAGCACGCAGGATATCTATGATGTTTGCGAAATCTGTGAGGTTTGACAGAGATGGTCTGTATCAGTCAAAAAACACTGCAGACTTTGTCAGCGGTCTATTCAGCAGTCGTTTACAATTACAAGCGCCAGTTGTCTGTTTTTCTCTGTTGGTTGTTAGGCTTTCAATTTGCCTATATCGAGCTGTCAGCACACCACGGCAATTATGTGTCAGTTACACAGAAGTCCATAACCAAGTTAGGAATAGTAGATACTGTAACTAATACACATCAACGCGTTTCTCACTTTGCAGGGCTTTTTTTTTTTTTAAAAGCCCTGCAAAGGGAGAAATGCGTTGATGTGTGTAACTGACCGTTTTGCACCCAAGGGGTTAAACCGCCGTTTAGTAGATCTTCCCTTCCAGATACACAGGCACAGCTATTGCAGAACACCAAACTCCCGAACTGGAACCTCACAAATAGCTGCTAGCAGACGAACAGGAAAATCACCCAAGCGGCTTACACTCTTGGCAATCAGTCTGTAACAGCATACAGTAAATCCCCCCCCCAAAGACGAGACAACACACCGTGTTGAGGGTCAAGCAGTGAACACTCAGAGCTGTGGGTATATTGTTCTTATACACATTCTTACACATTAGTAGCACCCACAGTGTTTTGTAAAACAACCAATAAACACATACAATACACTCAAACATTCCCCCACAAAATCCTCCCCTCTGCCTGCGATACAATTACAGTTTTTCCACATTATTCATAACTTTAAAAATATACATCACATTCACATAAAACTTACATTACGTAAACAAATAAACAATCAAACACAAGAAAACAATGGATTCTTTCCTGGCACCTAGCAGTCTGGACTCTGGCTGTGATTAAACAAGGTGAAAGCATATCACCTAAACCTAATTACAGTAAACAATAGCTGATGCCAGGAAACCTGTCTCAGAAAATACAGTTCAATTGCCATGGAGCCAAAGTCTTTCACATAGTCTTTCGTTATACAAATGGGCTCCATGGCATAGCTATCTGGGATATCACTGTTCAAATAGGGCAAGTACCGAATGACCCGGCTTTCGTGTCTTTGCAGAGGAAAATCAAGCGTTTCAACATGGGGCCATAGTCTAAAGGCAGCAGGCGGGCAACCAGGCTTCTCCAATGCAATGTGGCGAGATTGGTCTCGTCACAATGTGTATTATTTTCAGTATCTACTATTCCTAACTTGGTTATGGACTTCTGGGTAATTGACACATAATTGCCGTGGTGTGCTGACAGCTCGATATAGGCGAATTGAAAGCCTAACAACCGAGAAATACACCTGGCGCTTGTAATTGTAAACGACTGCTGAATAGACTGCTGACAAAGTCTGCAGTGTTTTTTGACCGACACAGACCATCTCTGTCAAACCTCACAGATTTCGCAAACATCATAGATATCCTGCGTGCTGTATGCACTAAAGAGCGGATACATCATTTGCATCGGAATCGGCAGAGAACACTACCCGGCTGAGAGAGCTGATCGGACCAATAGGACTGCAGCAACGGGACAGCTCCCACACGTGTGACGTCAACGGTTGCGCTTGTGTGTCTTGACGGAGGTGCTACTCTGGTTAGCCATTGAGATTTGGATCGATATCCGGACAAACAAGGTAATAGACACCGTGTTACCTGGAACTCTTCGGGAGTTAACTTTATACTTTCTCCTTGGAACTCGTATTGACTTATTTCTTCTTTTTGGGTATATTTTATGTGGTGGCAACTTTTTTATAAAGGAGACGTCTGTTTTTTATTGTTATTTTTGTTTTAGCTTATGTGTACATATTGTTCAATATGTTTTAATATATCTGGCATAGCCATTCATCTATTTTTCATCTTTCTTTGGCCTTATATTGTCTCCTATATATTGGGATTTTAGATTTTCAGTTGATACACCCTATTTGTAATACACCTACCTTTACCTTAAGCGCTCCTAATTTTCTTTTTTATGGATGGACATCTAACCTGTATATATTTATAGGGAAATCAGTGGCCCAATGGTTATTAACCCTTTGAAAATATATGTTACTTATTCAAAAATTAGAATTAGAGCACCTCTGCCAGTGTTGGCATCGATTTCTGTGCCGAAAACACCATTGGGCCAGGCTAAAAACAATTGCATGGCATGGAGGGGAATCTACCCTGTATATATTCATAGTGAAATCAGTGGCACAATGGTTATTAACCCTTTGAAAATATCTGTTACTTATTAAAAAATGGTAATTACAGTACAAATTCCAGTGTTGCCATCAATTTATGTGCCAAAAACACAATTGGGCCAGGCTAAAAACAATTGCATGTCATGGAGGGGGGTCTACCCTGTATATATTCATAGTGAAATCAGTGGCCCAATGGTTATTAACCCTTTGAAAATATCTGTTACTTATTTAAAAATGGTAATTAAAGCACCAATACCAGTGTTGGCATCAATTTCTGTGCCCAAAACACCATTGGGCCAGGCTAAAAACAATTGAATGTCATGGAGGGGGATCTACCCTGTATATATTCATAGTGAAATCAGTGGCCCAATGGTTATTAACCCTTAATATATGTTGCTGATTCAAAAATGGTAATTACAGCACCAATGTCAGCGTTGGCATCAATCTCTGTGCCCAAAACACAATTGGGCCAGTCTAAAAACAATTGCATCTCATGGAGGGGGACCTACCCTGTATATATTCATAGTGAAATAAGTGACCCACTCATCATTAACCCTTTGAAAATATCAGTTACTTGTTCAAAAATGAGAATTAGAGCACCTATGCCAGTGTTGGCATCAATGTCTGTGCCCAAAACACCATTGGGCCAGGCTAAAAACAATTGCATGTCATGGAGGGAGATCTACCCTGTATATATTCATAGTGAAATAAGTGGCCCAATGGTCATTAACCATTTGATAATATCAGTTACTTAATAAAAAATGAGAATTAGGGGGGCATGTCCGGGCAGCGGCCATCTTCGGTCGCAATATTTGAGGCTGCTGAGGAGATCTTATTAATCTGCTGATTAACTAGGGGAATTTACAGCATATCCCCAAAAAACTTGTGTATGAAGTACGCTTATACCCCACTGAATATATCGATCCTAGGATCACTGTGCTTGTGTCCCTCCAGCCCAGATCTGGACCGTTGTAACTTCAGGCGGCGGCCTACCACGAAGAGTTCAACACCCCCGGTAACACGGGTTAGGCAGCCAAATGGACTCAGATAATTATTACTGCTACTACCTTGCATAATTCAATTTTACAAAATACAACTGCAATTACCTTTCGCAAGTTCAAACATTCTATAGAAGGGACACTAAGATGGCGCTACCTTTAAGAGAAGAGGAAATCCGTGATCTTCTAGATGACCACTTCCAAAGAATGAAACAACTGCTGATAGCAGCGTTCGAAGAAATGTCTCCTAAAAGGCATTTAAACAGCCAGAGTGAAAAGCCACGCTTGCAGCGTGACACAGATGCGAGCGGGGATATACTTCCAACAGTGGAGGACGCCGGAGCCAAACCTAGAGATCCTCTCAACGCGGGTGACAGGCTCTATGGGTTTTGCCCAGGAAAGACAGATGATACCCTGATCATTACTACGACAATGTTGATAACTCAGGTTCACCAACTTACCACACCGCTACCGCACAGACGCCATGGAGGGCCCATAAGTCCAAAGGTACACATAGTGTCTGAGACATGCATAAGGGGCTCCGTGCAGTCCGCGATCGAAGGTGACAGATTTGGTTCCAGGGACCCAGTTAAGATCGGTGCAATGACCTACGGGGATCTGGCGAAACAGGCAGCGGTCCCCCTACCTAGCTCTGAGGTCATAGAAATTTCTCAGAATCCGCAGCCCAATATACTGTTGCCTCATAGTACTCAAAAAGAAGTGAGATTCCTTGCGCCAGGGTGGCAGAATTCAAGATACTTGGGGACCCAATGTGGTAGCATGCTTCCTGCCCCTGATATGCAAAGTGGCCTTTTCCCTATCAATGTATGTATACCTTTCTGTGTGACAAGAGCTATCAAAGTTGGAGTTGGCTGTCAGAGATGCGGAGTGGGTTAACCAGACCGTGAAGGCGCTTGGTCTTAGCGCTTCTACGAGCTTTTATAAGGCCTACCTAAAATCAGGTATAGAGTGACTGTGGCTCGACATAGAGACTAAACTTTGTTTGCCTTATTTAGTGGCTATATCTACTTCCATATTAGCTTTTATTTCTGCTTATGCCAATGGACAATCACAGCGTTCCTGAACCCTTCCAGTTCTATTTTTATTTCTCCCATAGCATTACCCGCAGTCACGAGGTAAAATGCCCTACCCTATTCTAAATTACAAAAGTTCAAAGCTCTTTTACCTTACCAGCCCTGAACAGGGCCCTTTGCGGGGCATGCCCCAAAGAATTCAGCTCTTTTGCCTGTAAAAAAAAACATACACTACCCCCCCAACATTACAACCCACCACCCACATACCCCTAATCTAACCCAAAACCCCCTTAAATAAACCTAACACTAAGCCCCTGAAGATCTTCCTACCTTATCTTCACCTCACCAGGTATCACCGATCGGTCCTGGCTCCAAAATCTTCATCTAAGCCCAAGCGGGGGCTAGACATCCATCATGCGACGGCTGAAGAAGTCCAGAAGAGGCTCCAAAGTCTTCATCCTATCCGGGAAGAAGAGTAGATCCGGACCGGCAACCATCATCTTCCAAGCGGCATCTTCTATCTTCATCCGATGAGGACCGGCTCCATCTTGAAGACCTCCACCGCGGACCCATCTTCTTCCGACGACAACTTCCCGACGAATGACGGTTCCTTTAAGGGACGTCATCCAAGATGGCGTCTCTCGAATTCCGATTGGCTGATAGGATTCTATCAGCCAATCGGAATTAAGGTAGGAAAATTCTGATTGGCTGATGGAATCAGCCAATCAGAATCAAGTTCAATCCGATTGGCTGATTCAATCAGCCAATCAGATTGAGCTTGCATTCTATTGGCTGTTCCGATCAGCCAATAGAATGCGAGCTCAATCTGATTGGCTGATCGGATCAGCCAATCGGATTGAACTTGATTCTGATTGGCTGATTCCATCAGCCAATCAGAATATTCCTACCTTAATTCCGATTGGCTGATAGAATCCTATCAGCCAATCGGAATTCGAGGGACGCCATCTTGGATGACGTCATTTAAAGGAACCGTCATTCGTCGTCTAGTCGTCAGAGAAGAAGGATGGATCCGCGATGGAGGTCTTCAAGATGGAGCCGGTCCTCATCGGATGAAGATAGAAGATGCCGCTTGGAAGAAGATGGTTGCCGGTCCGGATCTACTCTTCTTCCCGGATAGGATGAAGACTTTGGACCCTCTTCTGGCCTTCTTCAGCCGTCGGATGATGGATGTCTAGCCCCCGCTTGGGCTTGGATGAAGATTTTGGAGCCAGGACGGATCGGTGATACCTGGTGAGGTGAAGATAAGGTAGGAAGATCTTCAGGGGCTTAGTGTTAGGTTTATTTAAGGGGGGTTTGGGTTAGATTAGGGGTATGTGGGTGGTGGGTTGTAATGTTGGGGGGGGTATTGTATGTGTTTTTTTACAGGCAAAAGAGCTGAATTTCTTGGGGCATGCCCCGCAAAGGGCCCTGTTCAGGGCTGGTAAGGTAAAAGAGCTTTGAACTTTTGTAATTTAGAATAGGGTAGGGCATTTTTTTATTTTGGGGGGCTTTGTTATTTTATTAGGGGGCTTAGAGTAGGTGTAATTAGTTTAAAATTGTTTTAATATTTTTCTAATGTTTGTAGATATTTTTTTATTTTTGTAACTTAGTTCTTTTTTATTTTTTGTACTTTAGTTAGTTTATTTAATTGTATTTATTTGTAGATATTGTATTTAATTCATTTATTGATAGTGTAGTGTTAGGTTTAATTGTAACTTAGGTTAGGATTTATTTTACAGGTAAATTTGTAATTATTTTAACTATTTTAGCTATTAAATAGTTCTTAACTATTTAATAGCTATTGTACCTGGTTAAAATAAATACAAAGTTACCTGTAAAATAAATATAAATCCTAAAATAGCTATAATATAATTATAATTTATATTGTAGCTATATTAAGATTTATTTTACAGGTAAGTATTTAGCTTTAAATAGGAATAATTTATTTAATAAGAGTTAATTAATTTCGTTAGATTAAAATTATATTTAATTTAGGGGGGTGTTAGTGTTAGGGTTAGACTTAGCTTTAGGGGTTAATACATTTATTAGAATAGCGATGAGCTCCAGTCGGCAGAATAGGGGTTAATGTTTGAAGTTAGGTGTCGGCGATGTTAGGGAGGGCAGATTAGGGGTTAATACTATTTATTATAGGGTTAGTGAGGCGGATTAGGGGTTAATAACTTTATTATAATAGCGGTGCGGTCCGGTCGGCAGATTAGGGGTTAATAAGTGTAGGCAGGTAGAGGCGACGTTGTGGGCGGCAGATTAGGGGTTAATAAATATAATATAGGGGTCGGCGGTGTTAGGGGCAGCAGATTAGGGGTACATAGGGATAATGTAAGTAGCGGCGGTTTACGGAGCGGCAGATTAGGGGTTAATAATAATATGCAGGGGTCAGCGATAGCGGGGGCGGCAGAATAGGGGTTAATAAGTGTAAGGTTAGGGGTGTTTAGACTCGGGGTACATGTTAGAGTGTTAGGTGCAGACGTAGGAAGTGTTTCCCCATAGCAAACAATGGGGCTGCGTTAGGAGCTGAACGCGGCTTTTTTGCAGGTGTTTTTTTTCAGCTCAAACAGCCCCATTGTTTCCTATGGGGGAATCGTGCACGAGCACGTTTTTGAAGCTGGCCGCTTCCGTAAGCAACTCTGGTATCGAGAGTTGCAGTGGCGTTAAATATGCTCTACGCTCCTTTTTTGGAGCCTAACGCAGCCATTCTGTGGACTCTCAATACAGAAAAAAGCCAGCGTTAGCT
The DNA here is from genome assembly GCF_027579735.1 of Bombina bombina. Classification (NCBI taxonomy): domain Eukaryota; kingdom Metazoa; phylum Chordata; class Amphibia; order Anura; family Bombinatoridae; genus Bombina; species Bombina bombina. The sequence goes on from NC_069503.1 coordinate 349,478,664, forward strand.
ACGCGGGTCGTTACCGACAAAACTCTAAATCTAGCCGTTAGTTTCCTTTGTTTTTATCATTAATACTATAAATTCACATAGTCCTTTCCTAGAGGGTCCAAAAGTGGCCCTATATTTTCAAACACACACCTCCGTTATTTATCATATAATAAGTTGAAGTCCAAGAGTGACTTAGTGTGCCAAAGGTGGTGTAAGAACCAAATATATTTAATTTAAGGCTTGAATTTTTCTGGGTCACTAATATTTATCTCATTCAGATGTATTTGTTTCGATATTGTTTTTTCAAATACTGTCTTATTAGTACACTAGAGATCTGTTTAATTTTAGCTTTTTGTATGTTACACAGACGTTCATGTCTCTATTATGCCTGGTTTTATCATCAGTTTGTCAACAAGTGATATGTAAGATTTGTGTGATATGATCATTTATGTATCATGACCCTGCATATTATTTCATTGTAATGTTTTTTGAAACCTCAATAAAAACTTAAAAAAAAAAAAATGAGAATTAGAGCACCTATGCCAGTGTTGGCATCAATTTCTGTCCCCAAAACATTGGGCCAGGCTAAAAACAATTGCATGTCGTGGAGGGAGATCTAACCTGTATATATTTATAGTTAAATCAGTGGCCCAGTGGTTATTAACCCTTTGAAAATATCTGTTACTTATTCAAAAATGAGAATTATGTCACCTATGCCAGGGTTGGCATCAATTTCTTTGCCCAAAACACCATTGGGCCAGGCTAAAAACAATTGCATGGCATGGAAGGAGATCTATCCTGTATATATTCATAGTGAAATCAGTGGCCCAATGGTTATTAACCCTTTGAAAATATCTGTTACTTATTCAAAATACAAATATTTGTATTGGTGCCGATGTATGCCCTTTTTTCCAGTTTGTATATCCAATTGTTGTATAAAGGGTTTCCACCGCTGTGTAACTACATTATATAAATCATATTATTATGTAAATAAAACCTATTTTTTTATTTTAAAGTCAATTTAAAGCAGTCTGACAAAAAAAATGAATAAGAAACCAACTTCCATGACTAAGAAACAGAATTTCAAGAATAAGAAACAGCTTGAATAAGAAACCAACTTCCTTGCCGTATAAGTAACACCTAATACATTATTTTTAAAGCTTTGAAATGAAGACTTTAAATGCTAAACAGCATTATAAACCTAATAAAATAATCACACAACACAAAATATATAGTTAAACTAAGTTAAATGAACAAACAGTTGCTAAACAGCATTATAAACCTAATAAAATAATCACACAACACAGACTTCACTTGCATTTTTCTGCAAACAGTTTTTTTCTATGCATTCCAATCTGGACTGATTTATAGTCAGGAAGATCTTGTTCCTTTGAAATCTGCTCGATAGCTCAGGTCTGGTTAAATTGATTAATTTCAGCTTGCTTGGCTTTGCTGCAACACAAGCGGACAGCTCCACCTACTGGGTATTTTAATAATGCACTGCTTCTCAATGCTTTCCAATAGCAGTCACATGACTGGAAAAAAAAGGTTGTTATTCTGAAACGGAGTAAATTGAACCGTTGTAAAACGAGGGCCACCTGTATTACTTTTTATTATAGTGTATTTTCTGTTAGTAAATTAAAGTGATATTAAACTACTTTCTATAATCAGATCCTGGATGTTGTGATATTTTACTGGGACTTTAATTTATCACTTCTAATGAAGATGCGCTGTAACCAATGTTCCCTCTAATTTTTTTACAGCTGTGTGGACGTGCTACTGCTCTGAGCAGAATTCTTTTTACACGACCTGGGGACTAGGCAGCACTTTTTATATAGAATATATATACACACACATCTGTATTTATGTGTTTAAATGTATGTATATACACACATATATATATATATATGTGTGTGTGTGTGTGTATAATATATATATATATATATATATATATATATATATATATATATATATATATTTTCTCACACAGACCTCACTGCAACAACAATCCTACAGACTCTCTGCAAACATACATTTTAAAGATCCATTTCTGCAAACAAACATTTGAAGGTAATTCATCTATCTCCAATCAAGACAATGAATGCATTTTATTTTTATATTTGTTGGGCTAATTTGGAATTGGGTTTTTTTTTTTTTTTTTTTTAAATATTGTTTTAATTCAGATTTTGAAAAGAAATAACATAACCATTAGGGACTCGCAGGACCCCTTTACAACAGTAAAATCAAATACAGTATCGGGCCTTCTGGTCCTATAGAACAAGCTTTGTTCATTAGAAAAAGAAAAACAAGACAAGTTGATCTCACCATGTGCAAAGTTAAATTATAAGCTATAGTGTGTAGAGATGAGAGGGTCAATGGTTGTGTAGTAGAGCACTTCAACTTAAATGTATTGAGTATGGGGGAGGGGGGACATATGTGAGGAATAGGGGGGAAGGGAAAAGTATGCATCAGTCAAGGTTTCTGAGTATCTGCACATACTATCAGGGAAGAAAGGTCGACAAGTCGTTAGTTATTAGGTTGGGCGTCATTCGTCACAGCAGGCGGATGCCATATGATATTGTAGTTGTCTTTCCAGTCAGCCCAGGCCATTTCAAACAAGTCAGCTTTGTTGAGGTCAAAATATATGGCCTTTTCCATGGTATACAGGTAAGCCATTGTGTTGACAATATCTTCCCATTTGGGAGAGAACTCCCTTTTCCAAGCCCTGGCTATATTAGTTTTGATCAAGGCCAATAGGTAAACACCAAAGAGACTTTGATGTTTGGGGAGAGCGTGGAGGCCTAGATGGAGAAGGGCAAGTGCTGGACCAGCAGACACTCTAATACCAAAATCAGTGAGGGTGTGGAACCCTCTCTCGCACAAGGGTCTGATATTGGGGCACTCCCACCAAATGTGTAGTAGGCTACCATGTAGACCACATCCTCTCCAACATAGACAATCGGGTAGGAACAAGGTACCAGTGTGAGAGAACTTTATAATAAGTTTTGAACACTGTTACACAATGCAAGGTCTTTTTTGTCAATAGAATGGCCCTTTGCCAAGAGTCAGCGGAAGTATTGATGCATAGGAGAGTGTCCCATCTAGATAAATGCAGAGCTGGAGAGGCGCCCTCCAGGAGGCTATAATGTATTGAAAGCGGCCTGACAAGCCTGCATCCTCCTTGCCAGATTGACTGTCAGGGGGTAGGAGAGCGGGAGGAGGAGGGAAGGAAGCCCCAGCTTTTCAGGAATCTCTTAATTTTTAGGGTGAGTGTCAGTCAAGCCCGTGAGTAAGCCGGCTACCGAGGTTATGGGAGAGGGGTTGGGAGCAATGAGCTGGCGATGCCTAATCTTATCCCAAACAGACAAGCACTCTAGAATGACCATATTATATATGCCCATAGCTCTGCGACTGTGTGGCGGGGTCCAAATGACATCTCTAAGGAGAACACTGGGTGGCAAGGATGCCTGTTCAAGTTCCACCTGTCACAGGAATGAAGTACTCCCCATTGGGAGATGTGCGTAAGCATAGCTCCTTCATAGTATTTCACTACTGACGGGGATGCGAGTCCTCCCAGGTGGATGGGGAGTTGCAGGGTTCTATGAGCAAGTCGAGGGGTCTTACCTTGCCAAATTAATTTTGTGATCTCGCTCTGAAATTGGAGGAGGAGGTGCATGGGGACTGGTAGACAGCGAAAAAGGTAAGTTAATTTAGGGAGGAAGGACATTTTGAGAGAAGCTATTCTTCCCATCCATGAAATAGACTTGTGGTCCAATGTATTTTTTAAATTACGCAATTCTGTTAGTAAGGGGAGGTAATTGTCTTTTATCATTTGTGGGATACTATTGGACAACTTTACTCCTAGATCAGTAATCTGCTCAGTTATCTACTTGAAGTTGAATTGATCCTTCAATTTGTGAATGTAAGTGTGCGGGTAGCTCCACCAAAATATTTCAGTTTTGAGTGGGTTAAGTTTATAGAAGGAGAGGTCTCCAAATATCTTCAAGTTATCCAGCAGTCTAGGGATGGCTTTGGCAGGGTCTGCGGTGAATATGGTGATATCATCCGCAAACAGTGCAATTTTGTGCAGAGTGCCCGATAGTCTAATCCCTGGTAAGGACACATCAGCCCGAATTTTCATAGCCAGAGGCTCAATCGCTAAGGCAAATAGCAGGAGTGAAAGTGGGCACCCCTGCCTAGTGCCATTCGATATGCTAAACAGCGGGGTCTTGAATCCTAGGCCCCTGACAATAGTGGTTGGGGCCGAGTACAGGGCCCTGATTGCCTTGCAAGTTGCAGCAGGAAAATTAAATGCTTGGAGTGTTTCCCACAGATAGTCCCACAGAACCCGGAAAAAGGCCTTCTCAGCATCCAAAGAGATGACTGAGAAGGGCTTATTCATCCTGGTGGACTCGCTTATTATGTTAATAAGTCGTCTGGTGTTACCTGGCCCCTCCCGGTTGTAGATAAACCCCACCTGATCAGGGCTAATTAAGCCCGGCAATAGCTTGCCAATACGGCTAGCCAATACCTTGGAGTAAATTTTAATGTCTGCATTGATCAGGGAAATCGGTTCTGTAATTGGAACAGAGAGAGGGGTCATTATCCGGTTTGGGTATCGTAATGATAGCAGCCTGTAGAAACTCTTCCTTAAAGGTGCCATCCTTTCCTGCCAAGTCAAAGAACCTAAGCAGGTATGGTGCGAGTTCATGGGTATACAGCTTGTAGAACTGGGCGGGGAATCAGTCAGGTCCAGGAGCCTTAAAAGGCTTCAGGCGCTTGATGGTTTATTTGATTTCGAACAACGAGATTGGTGTGGTGAGCATGTTTTGTTGCTCTGCCGTGAGTGTGGGTAAGTTCCTGGTAGACAGGTAAAGTCTGATGTCGTGGATGGAGGTAGGTGTTGGACTCTCTGCAGTGCCAATATTATATAATTTGGAGTAGAAGTAAGCAAAGCTTTCTCCTATTAGGGACGGTTTCTTATACAATTTATAAGTATGGAGGATTTGTGAAATGCAAAAAGTACTGTGTTTGTTTCGTAATTTGTTAGCCAATAAAGTGTCAGCCCTGTTTCCCTTATGGTAAAAGAGTTGTTTTAGTTTAGCTAAATTATGCTGGGTACGTTTTAACTCCAAACGGCTAATATGATCCCTAACGGCTTTGATTTGTTCTGTCACTTCTGTTGAAATAAAGGCACGGTTGCTAGTTTCTAGGGTTCTAAGTTTGGTGTGTGCCTGCGCCAGTGTTAGGCTGGCCAACTTTCTTAAATGGCTTTGTTTGCGGATTATGAGGCCCCTAACCGTCGCTTTAATGGCGCCCCAACAAATATCATCAGGGGTCTGTCCATTGTCATTCTGTCGAAGCAGTTCAGACAGGTCGCGTCTTAGCTCTTCCCTAAAAGGGATGTCCGCCAAGATATGACATGGGAGGCACCAGCTGGCTCTGGGGAATGGCCTGTTAGTGAGGTGTAGATCGGCTGTAAGCAGATCATGATCTGACCAGGAGCTTAGAGAAATCTCTGACCGTTTGATTGAGTCTAAAGTCTCTGCATGTCAGAATATGTGGTCCAGTCGGGAATATGCTTTATGGGTGTGTGAGTAGTGAGTGTAGTCTCTTTCTCTGGAATGTAAGGACCTCCATGCATCAAAATAGCCGTGGTGAGACATTATAGTCCGGAACTTAGCAGAAATATTGTTTGCCTGAGGATTGTTGCTGTCTGGGTTCTTGGTCTTGCGGTCTAAGGTGGGGTCCCAAGTCATGTTGAAGTCACCCGCCAGTATGACTCGTCCCTGTTTGTATTGATCAACTATTTGGAGAATTTTACGGAGGCATGCGGGCCGGCGGGAGTTGGGAAGGTAGATAGATACTAACGTATGTAGTGCGTGGTTTAGTCTACAGATTAAAATAGTGTACCTGGCCTGCGGGTCTTTGAGTACCTGTATTTGCTCGTAGGCCACTCTGCGATGCAGGAGTATGGCCGTACCCCTAGCCTTCTTGGTAAAAGGGGAATGATCAGGGACCCAATATGAGCAGGAATGAAAGCGTTGAGGTGAGTCTATCTCCCAATGAGTCTTCTGTAAGAAGACTACATCAGGGTTGTGGAAATGAAGCTCACGAGTCAAGAGGCTTTTCTTATAGGGGGAATTAAGGCCTCTGACATTGTGGGTAAGAAGTCTAAGACGGTTTGCCATTGTTATGGAAAGGGGGAGGGAAAGGGAGGAGCAGGGGGGGTAGAAATAGTTAGGAGTTTTAAATTGGATTATAAGTCGCTGAGTGCTGTACTAGGTTATGAGGTGGAAGTAGTCCACCTGGTTGGAACCCTGGCGTGGGCTGCCTATGTGGGGGGGGAGCTATAAGAGGAGCAAGGTTAGTGAGGTCCGGGATGTCCAGACTCACTCCATCTATGGGTAAGACTAGTCTCGTAAGTGTCTATATAGTAGAAACATCTAAACAAAAGTGCATCAGTGAAGTAATATGTAAACACAAGTAATAACAGTAAAATATTAGCGAACTGTAACATCAATGACAGTATCATTATCTCTCCATCGTGGTTAAAAACACTCAACCTGTGCCAGGATGACCCCTTGTAACATCCTAATATAACACAAACTGTAACAGAAAGAGGCAGAAACATAAACAAGTTATCCGGAAACATCAGTAATCTGGTTTCAGTCAGACCTGGTTTAGATCCTTCTCATGTTGAGGGTCACATGCCCTCTATGATGGAGGAAGAGAGATTCAAGTGAGGAGAGCGAAGTCATCACCAGTTAGGTTCTAGTGATCAAGGTGGAGATACAGGACCCTGAGAGTCCTGCAATAACTGCGTTTTTTGTCTTTTAGGCCGCTGATCTTTAGGAGGCCAATCGGGTGCTGTGGCTCTCAACTTTGCCTTGACAGGAGCAGGTTCCATTAGACTTCCTTTTGTAAGGCCCCATTGTGCAAGTAAAATGGACCCCTGGGCCAGCGAGGACACAATGGGGCATATGTATCAAGCTCTGTATGGAGCTTGATGCCCCGTGTTTCTGGCGAGTCATCTGGCGGAAGCAGCGGTCACAAAGACCGCTGCTCCATAACCTGTCCGCCTGCTCTGAGCAGGCAGACAAGTTATGAAGCAGCGGTCACAAAGATCGCTGCTCCATAACCTGTCCGCCTGCTCTGAGCAGGCGGACAGACATCGCAACAATGCAACCCGATCGAGTACGATCGGGTTGATTGACACCCCCTGCTGGCGGCCTATTGGCCGCGAGTCTGCAGGGGGCGGCGTTGCACCAGCAGCTCTTGTGAGCTGCTGGTGCAATGATGAATACGGCGAGCGTATTGCTCGCCGTATTCAGCGAAGTCTGGCGGACCTAATCCGCACTGGCAGATCAGGTCCGCCAGACTTTCATAACTAGAGGCCTATGTGAGTTTGATTATCTTTCGAGATGATCAGTTTGGCCGGGTAGCCCCATCAGTATTTAAGGCCCGCCTTTCTAAGTTCCAAAGTGACTGGTTGGTACAGTCTTCGATGTTGCAGTGTGTGAGACGACAGATCCGGCAATAATTGAATATTTTGGAATTTCTCTGCTAATGATGGTTTGCGGAAAGCAGCCTGCATAAGCTTATCCTTAAAAAGGAAGCTGTGAAAGCAGACAATGACGTCTCTAGGTTTATCTTGTGAGACAGATCTTGGGCACAGGGCTCTGTGAGCTCTCTCCATCGTGGTAGTCATACCTTCAGTAGAATCCAACAAGTTCTGTAAGTCTGTAGACGAGACATCTTCCGGTATTCCTCAGAACCTGATATTGTTCCTTCGGGCACGGTCTTCAACATCTGCCAGTTTAAATTCAAGTTGACTTAATTGGTCTGACAGTGACTCATAATACGCTAGCAGGTTTGACTGATCCATGGTGATGTCGTCATGTTTTCTCTCTAGGGAATCCACCCTATTCCCTATTTCTGAAATATCCTTCTTCAGCTTAGCATGGCTCCTTTGAATTTCATTTGTAATTGAAAGTGTTTGCTGGGCAAACATTTTTTTAAGGGTCTCTTCTGTGATGTAGTGTTGGGATCGTGAGAGTGGAGCAACATCAGGTTGGGACCTCTCATCTACAGATTCCGATTCGCTTAGATCTTCATGCGAGTCTTCTTCAGGTCTCCTGACTGGTTGCGTAAAATGGTCTAGGACCGTTTTCTTAGTTGGTCCAGGAGTCCTGGTTTGTCGCCTGGAGGTGTGGGGCATGTTTGGTTATATCTGAGTGACCGGTCGGCCACCAAAGGAGCAAGCCTGAGAACAGAGTATTAGGTAGACAAGGCTGTATATGGCTAAATTAGACTGTCAGAGTTAATTACATTTCAGTTAGGCACAATAATTACACTTAAAAACGAGAATGATTATGTGCTTAAGGAGTGAGGCCAAGAGGTTCCACCCGGCCCCTACCCCCCCATTGCAGCGGTCAAATTAGGACCAGAATTCTACCCACAAGAGAAGGAGGCAGGGGGAGCTACCACGTGGAGGCAGAGACCAGCAAGAACCCCCCAGGCACAGGTTGAGCAAGAAGATCCCCACAACCCACGAACTCCCAGCCGGCCCAGGAACAGGGGATACGACCCGAAGGAAGGGAAAAGGGGAAGTGACCAACTCAGCCAAGCTGAGTCGGAAAGGGAGGGCCGGCTAGAGATCCCCTAGCATCAAGACACACACAAAGATAAAAAAAGAAACGTGTGTCAAGATGTCGTTAGGGCAGTATTACATACACTTTAAATGCAAGTAGCAACCTGTAAGAAAAAGTTTGGATTAGATGAAGAAATAACACTCCATTTTGGGCCAGGGCACCAAAGACAAATAAGCTATCACAGCAGCTAACACAATGGAATTATAGTGTGTGCAGACCACATGTATGTCACTGTAGTGAGTCCCAAAGACCTGAATGAGCAAATGTGGGTTAATAAACTAATAACGGTCCCAGTCAACTATATGGGCTGGAGTTATCCTTCCAGGAATTAGGGTCAAGTTAGAAGGTACAGTCCTTAGCCAAGAGAAGGAGGGAGGCCCCTGAGAGCAGTGACTAAATAATGTGGCCTATCATTGGAGAGTAGTGGGTAAAGCTATGGGTGGAAATTAAGCTAGACAAATGTTGTCTAGTCTCACCGTGTTAATGCAGGTAAGATATAGGTGAGGTGTACCGCCTCAGTTACAGGACCACGGAGGCTCTAAGGGCTGTGGGTAACTTGCAGTGTATGGGGAGAAGAGAGTGTGTTAGGCTAATGTAGTGTAAGTGTCTCTTGCTAGTGAGGTGTCACTGGAAAAAGCAGACATAAAACAAATACACTCCACTCTGTGCCTGAGAAACATAAGCTGACACAGCAGCAAAGACTTAATACAGTTGAGAGAATGCCCTGTGGCCTGGAGAACAGTTGCAATATGAAGTCCCTGTGAAGTTCTCACTCTGAGGGATTAATGGACAATACACCAATCTAGGTCTGGAGAAAGTGAAAAATAGGAAAGAATCCTTGAGGGCGTAAACCCTTATTCTGGGGCCTTCTCACAGATTCCAGGGGACTTAGCCAGGGGTATTACAGGGGTTAAAAGTGTGCCAGTATGAAGCCAAAGTGTGAGTCACGTATGCACCCCCTTCAGGGAGTCCCAACAGTCAAGCTGGGGGGAGGGCACCTTGGGTCAATTCCGTGGGCGAGGGTGGGATGGTAAAATTGAGGGGACAAGAAGAAAAAAAGAAGAAAAAAGAAAAGAACCGATACCTGTGTCCTCCACGAGGGCGCAGGCCCTCAAGTAAGTCCAGCTGACCAAGTCCTGTGATGAAGAAGAGCTGCCGAGGTCACTTGATGATTTGGTGTGTCTCTCCAAAAACACCTGTGTCAGACCGGTTGTTGAGTACCACAGTGTTAAGAGGAGGAGCGGCCTCTACGTGCTATAATCTGCTGCTGTCAGTCAGTGAGATGAGTTCCTGTATCATCTTCAGATCAATGAATAGCCGGGTATGTTTTATTTAGGAACTGCCATCAGAGAGCAGCTAGCCACCCGACAGTGTTTTTAAAGTCTACACAGTTGTCTCAGCTTCTGGCAATCAGCCAGCTCCGCAACGATCTGTGGCGTGTTAGTTGCGTTCTGGAGTGGAGCCCCAACCCTCCAGAACAGTCAGTGTTACAGCTGATAAACAGGAAGAAAACCAGCCAAGTCTACATCAATGACAGCTTAATTGACAATCTAGCCGTTGTGAATAAGTGCCGGAATGTCTTCTGTCCCTGAACCACTATGTCAGCCACTCAGATTGCTCCACTGCGTCTCTCAATAGCAATGGGTGCCTTCCCTGCAGCCGCTCCTTGGTGACGTCACATAGTAATGGCGTTTTTCGCGCCAATTGTTCACCTGGCTTACAGCTGAAATTGTGTATAACAGCTGGGTTTTTTAAGTGCCGCTTTACCTCTCTGATATGTCCATGAGCAGCCGCTCTCCCCAAAGTCCTAAGGGGTAGCTTGGTCTCTGAGTTCGTCCCCAGTAGCCGCTCAGTTCACTCCCTGTTTCTCTTGTGTGATCTGGAGATATAAAGTGCAGCTCCAATCTTATAGCGCTGCAAACCATCTAGTATTAAACTTTATAAATATGTCCCTATGTATTAGAATTTCAAGCTATAAATATAAAAAAAAACTCAAAGGCATGTAGGAGCTCTAACCCGTTACGTCTGTACACTTCTCAGGCTAGCTCCGCCCCCCTGGATTTGGGTTTTAACATTTCCCCTATCCCAGCTACACCTCCCCCCCATACACCTACCCTTTATTAACAGATAGTTTTTCATTTAAAACTCTCTTTCTCACACAGACCTCACTGCAACAACAATCCTACAGACTCTCTGTAAACATACGCCTAGATTTAGAGTTCTGCGTTAGCCGTCAAAACCAGCGTTAGGGGGTACTGTGCTCTAAACTTGTACACTAACACCCATAAACTACCTATGTACCCCTAAACTGAGGCCCCCCATATCGCCGCCACTCTAATAAATTTTTTTAACCCCTAATCTGCCGACCGCCCACTGCCGCAACCTACATTATCCCTATGTACCCCTAATCTGCTGCCCCTAACACCGCCGACCCCTACATAATATTTATTAACCCCTAATCTGCCCCCCCAACGTCACCGCTACCTTACCTACAATTATTAACCCCTAATCTGCCGACCGGACCTCACCGCTACTCTAATAAATGTATTAACCCCTAAAGCTAAGTCTAACCCTAACACCCCCTAAGTTAAATATAATTTTTATCTAACGAAATAAAATAAATCTAAATAAATTAATCCTATTTAAAGCTAAATACTTACCTGTAAAATAAACCCTAATATAGCTACAATATAAATAATAATTATATTGTAGCTATTTTATGATTAATATTTATTTTACAGGCAACTTTGTATTTATTTTAACCAGGTACAATAGCTATTAAATAGTTAATAACTATTTAATAGCTACCTAGTTAAAATAATTACAAAAGTACCTGTAAAATAAATCCTAACCTAAGTTACAATTAAACCTAACACTACACTATCAATAAATTAATTAAATAAACTACCTACAATTATCTACAATTAAACCTAACACTACACTATAATAATAATATATAATAATAATTTGCGATTTATATAGCGCTTTTCTCCCTGTGAGACTCAAAGCACTTTACAAATATACTGTACCAACATAAGACATAAAAGTTTGGAGGTCAGATAAGTGGACTGAATGCCTGATGGAAGAGGTGGGTCTTTAGCTTTTTTTTAAAAGTCTGTAAGGACGGTGCCTCTCTGATTGCGCATGGTAAAGAGTTCCAGAAAGTAGGGGCAGCGTGGCAGAATGCTCTGGAGCCTGAGTTTGTCCTTATTCTTGGCACTGAGAGGAGGGATGTGTTGGCTGACCTAAGTGAACGGGATGGGATGTAGGGTGTCAGGAGCTCTTTCAGGTACTGTGGGCCTTGGTTGTTTAAGGCTTTGAAGGTCAGCAAGCCAATTTTAAAATATGTTCGCCATTTAATTGGAAGCCAATGCAGGGAGTGGAGAACAGGTGTTATGTGGCAGAAGCGAGTTTGATTGGTCAATAGTCTTGCTGCTGCATTTTGTACTGTCTGAAGGCAATGGAGTTCTTTTTTTGGGAGACCCAAGTAAAGTGCATTGCAGTAATCTAGCCTAGAGGATACAAATGCATGGATTAATGTTGGCATATCATCCGGTGGAATTAAGTGTTGTATCCTGGCTATGTTTTTCAGATGAAAGTAGGCAGATTTTATTACGGAGGAAATCTGCTGTTTAAAAGATAGTCCAGCGTCAATCAGCACTCCGAGGTTTCGTACCTTTGCTGAACTAACAAGTTCAGAGCCTCCAAGATCCAGGCCAGTTGGGTGATCGTGGGATATTTTTGATGCCCGGGGTCTCCTCACCAAGAGTAACTCTGTTTTGTCCGGGTTCACTTTGAGACAGCTAGCATTCATCCATTCTATGAGGTCTGTTAAGCAACTGTTTATGCGGCATGCTGGGTCTGTAGTATCTGGAGCAAAGGAGAAGTAGAGTTGTGTGTCATCAGCGTAACAATGATACCTTAGGCCATGTCGGTTAATGATGTCCCTCAGTGGTAGTAAGTAAATTGCGAATAGCATGGGAGACAGGATAGATCCTTGTGGAACTCTGCAGGCCAGTTCTGTTGGTGCTGATGAGCTTGATCCTGATATTACTCTCTGTGATCTACCAGCGAGGAAGGATTTAAACCAGTTAAGGACTGTGCCTCCTAGACCACAGATGTACTGCAAGCGCTCTATTAGAATCCTATGGTCAATGGTGTCAAATGCAGCTGAGAGATCCAGGAGGATTAGAATGGAGTAATCACCTTTGTCTCTTGCCATGAGGAGATCATTTAGCACTCGGACTAGCGCTGTTTCAGTGCTGTGGCGGCATCTGAAGCCTGACTGGAAAGGATCAAATATGTTTAGGCGTGATAGATGAGCTTCAATTATTTTCCCCAGAAATGGGAGGTTGGATACTGGTCTATAATTAGTCATGCAGTCTGGGTCTAATAAAGGTTTCTTTAGGAGTGGTTTTACCACAGCTTCTTTTAGAGGATCTGGAAAGTGTCCTGTTTTTAGTGAACACTGCACTATTTTTGTGAGGACTGGGGCGAGTGTTTCAATGCATCCAGATATGAGCTGAGTTGGAGCAGGGTCTAAGTCACACGTAGTAGGGTGCAACTTTTGTATGGTGTTTTTAACTTCTTTTATATCCACATTTGTAAAAGTGGACCATAAACTGGGGCAGTCTGGCATTCCATTGTAGTGGTTCTGTGTAACTGTTTGGCCTGCTGTGATAGCGGTTCGGATTGAGGAAATCTTGTCTCTGAAGAAGTTCGCAAATGCTTCACATTTATCCTGAGAAAAGTTGGTGGGGCTAAGCATGCATGCTGGTTTGCAGAGCCTTTCTACTGTGCGAAATAGTTGCCTGGGTCTATTGTGGGAGAGTGCAATTTCGCGTGATAAAAATGAAGATTTTTTCTGAGTTATCTTGGATTGATATTTATTTAGATGTTTGGTAAGAGCAGCTTTATCCTCTGGATCATGTGTTCTGCACCACTTTCTCTCGAGCTTACGTCCTGTTCTTTTCATTTCTCTGATGGAGCTATCAAACCACGGTGCATTGTTGTGGGTTTGGACAGTGCGTATGCGAGATGGTGCAATGCTTTCTAGGGTGTCTCATGGTTTTGTTGTAGAGTCGGACTAAGGAGCTGGGGTCTTCGCAGGTGCCCATTAGTTCACTTAGATCCATATGTGATGCTACATCCAGTGGTGTCACCCCTTTTAATGAGCGGTGTTTGACCAGGTTCTGCGGCTGGTGTCTGGTTGATTGTGATACAATGGAGAAGTGAATGGAGTGGTGGTCTGACCAGGTAACTGGGTTTACAGTTACTGGTGACACTTCTAGTCCAGACTGAAACACTAGATCAAGTGTATGACCTTTTCTGTGGGTGGAAGTGGTGACGATTTGTGTAAAGCCGAGTGTACTCATCAAACTGAGGAGATCCTGCCCAAGCAGGGATAGGGTGTTGTCAATCCAAGTTTTGAAGTCTCCTAATATAAGCCATCTGGGGTGTTCAAGGATTAAGCCAGCCAAAAGGTCTGGGAGTTCCTGAAGAAATCTCTTCCCATCTCCACCTACAAATAAATACACTAACTAAAGTACAAAAAATAAAAAAAGAACTAAGTTACAAAAAATAAAAAAAGAATTTACAAACATTATAAAAATATTACAACAATTTTAAGCTAATTACACCTACTCTAAGCCCCCTAATAAAATAACAAAGCCCCCCCCCCAAAAAAAATGCCCTACCCTATTCTAAAATAAAAATTGAAAAGCTCTTTTACCTTACCAGTCCTTAAAAGGGCCTTTTTTGCGGGGCATGCCCCAAAGAATTCTGCTCTTTTGCCTGTAAAAAAAACATACAATACCCCCCCAACATTACAACCCACCACCCACATTCCCCTAATCTAACCCAAACCCCCCTTAAATAAACCTAACACTAAGCCCCTGAAGATCTTCCTACCTTTTCTTCACCTCGCCGGGTATCACAGATCCGTCCAGAAGTGGGTCCGAAGTCTTCCTCCTATCCGGGGCTGAAGAGGTCCATCATCCGGCTGAAGTCTTTATCCAAGCGGGGGCTGAAGAGGTCCATCATCCGGCTGAAGTCTTTATCCAAGCGGGGGCTGAAGAGGTCCATCATCCGGCTGAAGTCTTCTATCAAGCGGCATCTTCAATCTTCTTTCTTCCGGATCCATCTTCATCCCGCCGACGCGGAACATCTATCCTGGCCGACGACTTCCCGACGAATGACGGTTCCTTTAAGGGACGTCATCCAAGATGGCGTCCCTCGAATTCCAATTGGCTGATAGGATTCTATCAGCCAATCGGAATTAAGGTAGGAAAATTCTGATTGGCTGATGGAATCAGTCAATCAGATTCAAGTTCAATCCGATTGGCTGATCCAATCAGCCAATCAGATTGAGCTTGCATTCTATTGGCTGTTCCGATCAGATCCGATATTGTACTTGTTTGTGTATTTAATGGATCCCTGTAATGTTCCATTATTTCTTGTATAGCGCTACGTAATCTGCTGGCGCTTTATAAATACCTGATAATAATAAAATAATAATATATAGATGGATACACACTTTTTTTGCATGAAGTGTTTGTGCAATGACACACACAATACGTGTTTTTTACAGCCAAAATATACTGCAATATTTAAAAGGAGGGAGTCAGGGGTTTAAAAATCCATGAAGTCAATGTATATGATACCCTTACATAAAAAATGTTTAACTATTATTATTTTAACCCATAGCTGGCAGACAGGGCTAAAACACATCACTGACTTAACTAACATCACTCTTGCAGTCAAAAGGGTTAAAGTGTAAAAAAGCTAAACAAACACTGAAAAGGATGATATATGTAAGCAGTTTAATGTGCTGACCCTAAGGTGAATGACTTACACAGCACCCATTTGTTATCACACATCACTAACAGCACCTGGAACTTTTGCCAGTCTGAAGATATAAGGGTAGAGCTAGCTGAGAGTTCTGCTGTCCCATCATCGTCATGCTACAAGGGAGGTCAGATGCAGGGCACCCTGCTTCCACAGAGCACCAGAGCATTTATAATGGTGCAAGGTTTTATAACCCAGTCTCTCCTAGCAGCAGTAATACACGGAACTGTTAACTAGCTCCAAACAACCTGCTGCTGGTTTACACCATGCTGCAGACACTGTATATGAAGCGGTGTAGTGTCGCAATCTGCTACCCGACGGAATTTGCGACCGTCACGTCACCACATTCCTGAGCGCACACATGACTGGTTGACCACCTGCTAGAGACACCTCCTTCCAGATTTCGACTCATGGTAAGATGTGGAACAGCGGCGCTTCGGTGAAGGCTGCAAAATCTGACAGGCTCAGCTGTTCCGTCTGATTCTGCGACCCGTCACGTGATGTAGTGTCGAAATCTGGAAGGAGCTGTCTCTAGCAGGTGATTGGTGGTCAACCAGCCACGTGTGCGCTCAGTAATATGGTCGCACAATCCGTTGGGTCGCAGATTTCGACACTACAGCGGCTCTCCCAGATGTATAAACTGCACACAAAGGAATTGTAAAAATGTCATCCCTGCACCTCTCATATTGGAAAGAAGAGTTAAAACAGTTTTGTGGACATAACTTGGCTTTCTAAGAGCAACTAGTGTCCGGGATAATTAAACATTGTCTTACAAGTGTAAAGTGGTTATCACCTACCCCGGACAGATTTATTTTGCTGCTCTCTTGAATTGGGGTCCCCCAAAGACTTCGTTCTCCTCTTACTAATATACTGTCTACTTTGCAACCCCTCCCTCAATAGCTAAGCCCCAGCAAGTAACGTAGGACAAACAAACTACAATGTAACTAATATAGAACTTTGAGCACAGCACGATAGTTGAGTAACTGCAGAGATGCAGATGAGAAAGTAAAATATGTTCAGGAATTCCCGGCTCCCTCACTGCCTATTGTCATGCGCGGCCTGACTTTATCAGTGCGCGGTCTTACACAGATCACTGCGCTGCCACCCATGCTAAAGGGAACATTGGCTATAACTTAATTTTTAGGGGTCAGTTTATCATGTTACTGCAGACAAGGGCGTACATATCCACCCCTGTCCGCCGCTGCTCAACTCTGGTGGGCTGAATTCCGCTGTCGGAATTCAGCATTGTACAAGAACACTATTTTGCACTCTTGTGCAATGCCACTACCCTGCCCACGCATGGGCAGGAGCTTTCAATCTCCCCGGTCTGAGAAACTGAAAAAATATATTTCTCTTGTAAAGGTGTATCCAGTCCACGGGTTCATCCATTACTTGTGGGATATTCTCCTTCCCAACAGGAAGTTGCAAGAGGACACCCACAGCAGAGCTGTCTATATAGCTCCTCCCCTAACTGCCACCCCCAGTCATTCTCTTGCAACTCTCGACAAGATAGGAAGTGTAAGAGAGATGTGGTGACTTAGTGTAGTTTTTTACCTTCAATCAAGAGTTTTTATTTTTAAACGGTACCGGCGTTGTACTGTTTTACTCTCAGGCAGAAATTAGAAGAAGAATCTGCCTGGAGGTTGATGATCTTAGCGGTTTGTAACTAAGGTCCATTGCTGTTCTCGCACATAACTGAAGAGTATGGAAAGAAAACTTCAGTTGGGGGAACGGTTTGCAGATTACCTGAGGTATGTTCAGTATATTTATTTCTAGAGAGATGATAAGGTCTAGAAAATGCTGACAAAGCCTTGTATATTTGAGGTAAGCCTGATGCAGTGATTTAACAACAACTGGGATCATGCTTACAAAAAAGGGTAATATTCATGTTAATACTCACATTACTTAGTGTCAAAACGTTTGCATGGTTTATAGAAAAAAATGTTTATTCTCTGAGGGTGATAAATCTTTATTTGGGGCCTAGTTTTCCACATGGCTAGTCAGATTACTCCTAGGAGTACTTTTTTAAGGCCCTCTGACATCGGGTGCATGGTGGGAGGGGCCTATTTTCGCGATCTAAATGCGCAGTTGATATTCAGACTGAGACATCCAGCTTCCCTAAAAGAGTCCTCTGGCATCTAAGGACCACTATAGAGGGTTTTTTCCTGCAAAAATCCTGTTTAAGGGCAGGTAGGAGCCACAGCAGAGCTGTGGCAGTGTGTTTGACTGCTTATCAACGGTTTTAACGTTTTTCAAATCCGGTTTGGGGCCTAAGGGGTTAATCATCCATTTGCAAGTGGGTGCAATGCTGCTTTAGTCCCTTATACACACTGTAAAAATTTCGTAGAGTTTACTACTTTTTAACACTGTTTTGCAGTTTATGTGGTAGTTTTTTTCTCTTAAAGGCACAGCACCGTTTTTGTTTAATTGCTGTTTCACATTTATTAAAGTGTTTTCCAAGCTTGCTGGTCTCATTACTAGTCTGTTAAACATGTCTGACATAGAGGAAACTCCTTGTTCATTATGTTTAGAAGTCATTGTGGAACCCCCTCTTAGAATGTGTACCAAATGTACTGATATTTCGATAAGTTATAAAGACCATATTATGGCATTTAAAGATTTATCACCAGAGGTTTCTCAGACTGACAAAAGGGAGGTTAAACCACCTAGCTCTCCCTATGTGTCAGAACCTATATCTCCCGCTCAAGTGACGCCAAGTACATCTGGCACGTCCAATGCATTTACCTTACAAGACATGGCGGCGGTTATGACTAATACCCTCACAGAGGTATTGTCCAAACTGCCAGGGTTACAAGGAAAGCGAGACAGCTCTGGGGCTAGAACAAATACAGAGCTTTCTGACGCTTTATTAGCTATGTCCAATATACCCTCACAATATGCAGAAGCCAAAGCAGGAGAGCTTCTATCTGTGGGTGACATTTCTGATTCAGGGAAGGCATTACTTCAGTCTGACTCTGAAATGACAGCGTTTAAATTTAAGCTTGAACACCTCCGCTTGTTGCTCAGGGAGGTTTTAGCGACTCTGGATGACTGTGACCCCATTGTAGTCCCAGAGAAATTGTGTAAAATGGACAAATACTTTGCAGTGCCTGTTTACACTGACGTTTTTCCAGTCCCTAAGAGGTTTTCAGAAATTATTTCTAAGGAATGGGATAGACCAGGTGTACCGTTCTCTCCCCCTCCTGCTTTTAAAAAGATGTTTCCCATAGATGCCGCAACACGGGACTCGTGGCAGACGGTCCCTAAGGTGGAGGGAGCAGTCTCTACCCTAGCTAAGCGTACAACTATCCCCGTCGAGGAACAGTTGTGCTTTCCTAGATCCAATGGATAAAAAATTAGAGGGTTTCCTTAAGAAAATCTTTATACAACAAGGTTTTATTCTCCAGCCTCTTGCATGCATTGCCTCAGTCACTGCTGCAGCGGCTTTCTGGTTCGAGTCTCTTGAGGAGGCTCTACAGGTGGAGACCCTGTTAGATGATATTCTAGACAGGATTAAAGCTCTTAAGTTAGCTAATTCCTTTATTTCTGACGCCGTTTTTCATTTAACCAAGCTAACGGCTAAGAATTCCGGTTTTGCCATTCAGGCGCGTAGGGCGCTATGGCTTAAATCCTGGTCAGCTGACGTTACTTCAAAGTCTAAGCTTCTCAACATCCCCTTCAAAGGGCAGTCCCTATTCGGGCCTGGACTGAAGGAGATAATTTCTGATATTACTGGAGGAAAAGGTCACGCCCTTCCTCAGGATAGGTCCAACAAATTAAGGACCAAACAGAATAATTTTCATTCCTTTCGAAACTTCAAGAGTGGCGCAGCTTCAACTTCCTCTAATGCAAAACAAGAGGGAAATTTTGCCCAGTCCAAACCAGTCTGGAGACCTAACCAGGCTTGGAACAAGGGGAAGCAGGCCAAAAAACCTGCTGCTGCCTCTAAGACAGCACAAAGGAGTAGCCCGCGATCCGGGACCGGATCTAGTTGGGGCAGACTTTCTCTCTTCGCCCAGGCTTGGGCAAGAGACGTCCAGGATCCCTGGGCTCTGGAGATTGTTTCCCAGGGATATCTTCTGGACTTCAAAGCTTCATCTCCAAAGGGGAGATTTCATCTCTCACAATTATCTGCAAACCAGATAAAGAGAGAGGCATTCTTACATTGCATTCAAGACCTACTGGTTATGGGAGTGATCCACCCAGTTCCAAGGGAGGAACAGGGCCAGGGTTTTTATTCAAATCTGTTTATAGTTCCCAAAAAAGAGGGAACTTTCAGACCAATCTTGGATCTCAAGATCCTAAACAAATTTCTCAGGGTCCCATCCTTCAAGATGGAGACTATTCGAACCATCCTACCTATGATCCAGGAGGGTCAATATATGACTACCGTGGACCTAAAGGATGCTTATCTCCACATTCCGATTCACAGAGATCATCATCAGTTCCTCAGGTTCGCCTTCCTAGACAGGCATTACCAGTTTGTGGCTCTTCCCTTCGGGTTAGCCACGGCACCAAGAATCTTTATGAAGGTTCTAGGGTCCCTACTGGCGGTTCTAAAGCCACGAGGCATAGCGGTGGCTCCTTACCTAGACGACATTCTGATACAGGTGTCGACTTTTCAAATCGCCAAGTCCCATACGGACATTGTTCTGGCATTCCTGAGGTCTCACGGGTGGAAGGTGAATGAAGAAAATAGTTCTCTCTCCCCTCTCACAAGAGTTTCCTTCCTAGGAACTCTGATAGATTCAGTAGAAATTAAAAATTTTCTGACAGAGGTCAGGTTGTCAAAACTTCTAACTTCCTGCCATGCTCTTCATTCCACTTCTCGGCCGTCAGTGGCTCAGTGTATGGTAGTAATCGGCCTAATGGTAGCGGCAATGGACATAGTTCCTTTTGCCCGCCTACATCTCAGACCACTGCAACTTTGCATGCTCAATCAGTGGAATGGGGACTACACAGATTTGTCTCCTCGGATAAATCTGGATCAAGAGACCAGGGATTCTCTTCTCTGGTGGCTATCTCGGGTCCATCTGTCCAGGGGAATGAGTTTCCGCAGGCCAGAATGGACTATAGTGACGACAGATGCCAGCCTTATGGGCTGGGGCGCAGTCTGGAACTCCCTGAAGGCTCAGGGTTCGTGGACTCAGGAGGAAGCCCTCCTTCCGATAAACATTCTGGAACTAAGAGCGATATTCAATGCTCTTCAGGCTTGGCCTCAGCTAGCTGCGGTCAGGTTCATCAGATTTCAGTCGGACAACATCACGACTGTAGCCTATATCAACCATCAGGGGGGAACAAGCAGCCCCCTGGCAATGTTGGAGGTTTCAAAGATAATTCTATGGGCAGAGGTTCACTCTTGCCATCTCTCAGCTATCCATATCCCAGGAGTAGAGAACTGGGAGGCGGATTTTCTAAGTCAGCAGACTTTTCATCCGGGGGAGTGGGAGCTCCATCCGGAGGTATTTGCCCAGCTGATTCAACTATGGGGCAAACTGGATCTCATGGCGTCTCGTCAGAACGCCAAGCTTCCTTGTTACGGGTCCAGGTCAAGGGATCCCCAGGCAGCGCTGATAGATGCTCTAGCAGCGCCCTGGTCCTTCAGTCTGGCTTATATGTTTCCACCATTTCCTCTGCTCCCTCGTCTGATTGCCAAGATCAAGCAGGAGAGAGCTTCGGTGATTTTGATAGCTCCTGCGTGGCCATGCAGGACTTGGTATGCAGATCTGGTGGACATGTCATCCTTTCCACCATGGACTCTGCCACTGAGGCAGGACCTTCTACTTCAAGGTCCCTTCAAACATCCAAATCTAATTTCTCTGCGTCTGACTGCTTGGAGATTGAACGCTTGATTTTATCAAAGCGTGGTTTTTCCAAGTCGGTCATTGATACCTTAATTCAGGCTTGAAAGCCTGTCACCAGAAAAATCTATCATAAGATATGGTGTAAATATCTTCATTGGTGTGAAGAGTTTCGGAGTTATCTGCTTTACAGTGTGATTCCCCTTATCTGATTTTGCATGCAGATAAGGTAGTTTTACGTACCAAACCTGGTTTTCTTCCTAAGGTGGTATCTAATAAGAATATCAATCAGGAGATTGTTGTTCCTTCATTATGTCCTAATCCTTCTTCAAAGAAGGAACGTCTATTACACAATCTTGATGTGGTTCGTGCTTTAAAGTTTTATTTACAAGCTACGAAGGATTTTCGTCAAACATCTGCTTTGTTTGTTGTCTACTCTGGACAGAGGAGAGACCAAAAGGCTTCGGCAACTTCTCTTTCTTTTTGGCTAAGAAGCTTAATCCGCTTAGCTTATGAGACTGCTGGCCAGCAGCCTCCTGAAAGAATTACAGCTCATTCTACTAGAGTAGTAGCTTCCACATGGGCTTTTAAACATGAGGCCTCTGTTGAACAGATTTGTAAGGCGGCGACTTGGTCTTCGCTTCATACCTTTTCTAAATTCTACAAATTTGATACTTTTGCTTCCTCAGAGGCTATTTTTGGGAGAAAGGTCTTACAGGCAGTGGTGCCTTCCGTTTAAGTTACTGTCTTGTCCCTCCCTTCATCCGTGTCCTAAAGCTTTGGTATTGGTATCCCACAAGTAATTGATGCACCCATGGACTGGATACACCTTTACAAGAGAAAACAAAATTTATGCTTACCTGATAAATTTCTTTCTCTTGTGGTGTTTAAGGCAGGTGTTTTTTATTTTTAACTACAGTCACCACTGCACCCTATAGTTTCTCCTTTCTCTTGCTTGTCTTCGGTCGAATGACTGGGGGTGACAGTTAAGGGAGGAGCTATATAGACAGCTCTGCTGTGGGTGATCCTCTTGCAGCTTCCTGTTGGGAAGGAGAATATCCCACAAGTAATGGATGAACCTGTGGACTGGATACACCACAAGAGAAATAAATTTATCAGGTAAGCATAAATTTTGTTTTTTTCACAGTTTTGACGTGACTTGTTAAAGATGAATTACTATTTATATTATTTCAAGTACCCCCCCTCAACAAATGTTCTATTGTTACAAAACAATCTATACAAATAAGTGTTCTCCAAAGGGAATTTTTAATGGATGCACCACCCGGCTGATTTAACTGATGACATGAAGCCCAAATTGTTCTTTCATGATCCAGACAGAACACGCAATTTTAAACACATTTCAATGTACCTGTTCTATGTAATTTGCTTCATTCTTTTGATACATTTTGTTAAAAGGGATACCTAGGTAGACTAGCTCCCAGTAGTGCATTGTTGCTCTTTCAACCAAGGATATCAAGAGATTGAAGCAAATTTTATAAAATAAGTAAATAGGAAAGTTTTTTAAATTTGTATGATCTTTGAACTTTATATCAAAGTTAGCTATTGGTTAAATAGATTCATTGAGCGTAATATAAATCTCCAGCCAAAATATGTCTTCTTCTTACATAAATATTCAGAATTATACAAGAACTATAGATTAAAGGGACAGTCAAGTCCCAAAAAAACTTTTGTGATTTAAATAGGGCATGCAATATTAAACAACTTTCCAATTTACTTTTATCACCAATTTTGCTTTGTTCTCTTGGTATTCTTAGTTGAAAGCTAAATCTAGGAGGTTCATATGCTAATTTCTTAGACCTTGAAGGCTGCCTCTAATCTGAAAGCATTTAACAGTTTTTCAGCACTAGAGGGCATTAGTTCATGTGTTTCATATAGATAACATTGAGCTCATGAACGTGAAGATCCTAGGGGTGAGCACTGATTGGCTTAAATCAGGGGTGTCCAAACTTTTTTGGAAGAGTGCCAGATTTCATGAAGTGAACATGTGTGAGGGCCGACCATTTTGCCTGACATTCTTTGAACCATTTTAAAATAAATGCAAATGAACTATTTTATGTATGTTTATGTTTACAATGGAATTAAATGGTTGTCAGATGTTGATATTGTAATACTGTCTTAAAGCATATGAAAGTTCTCTTCACAGGGTTACGTTAAAGACAGTTCTTATTCACTTCACAAGGTTACGATAATGGCAGTAATTGTAGTGCAGCAAAAGTTATTCATAATCACTTCACAAACGAAGGTTTCGATACTGGTAGTAATTATAGTGCAGCAAAAGTTATTCATAATCACTTCACAAGCCAAGGTTACGATAATGGCGGTAATTATAGTGCAGCAACAGTTATTTAAGAGGTTACCTTGTAGGAATCACTGTTCGACAGGATTATTTAACAAAAAAAACTCAGTAGAGATCAGCAAGATGGTGGAATAGTACTCCTGTGGCTCAGTACGCTCAATACGGCTGAGCTTCCTGTGGTGTGTGACGTCAGAGGATGGATAACGGCCGATTGCCGTGCACTAGAAATAACACTACTCAAGGCGGTTTGGGACTTAACTGAGCGAGCAGTGGTTGGGGACTCACTGGGGGGCCGTATAATATATATTTGTAAAATTATCTGTGGGGCCATATCAGTCCGGTACTCGTGCCGCAATTGGCCCGCGGGCCGGACTTTGGACATGCCTGGCTTAAATGGAAGTCTGTCAAAAGAACTGAAATAAGGGGGCAGTTTGCAGAGGCTTAGATACAAGATAATTAAAGAGGTAAAATTGAATTTTTATAACTGTGTTGGTTATGCAAAAATGGGGAATGGGTAATAAAGGGATTATCAACCTTTTTAAGCAACAAAAAATCTGGTGTTGATTGTCCCTTTAATTAATACAGCAATTTTAGTTGGACAAAATATGATATTGAAGACATGGAAGGCTCAACAAGGTCCCACTTTTGCTGAGTTTGTCAGAATGATGCATAATCAAATCATATTGGAACAATTCAGTCTGAGGATCTTTAATGAGAATCAATAAAAAGTTTTTTTTATTAAATGGCAAACATTTATTATACCCTTGCCCCTAGCAGCACAGATTCAAACTGTTGCCTCTCTTTCACAAGTCTGCGTTATTTCAACATTATATTCTAACTGGGCTATTTCCAGCAACTTGGCAGAGTAGTGTTTCTTGGGTGTTCTAAAATCCCCTTGCCCCCCCTACTAAGTATATCAGCATATTCAGTGGATAATGTTGTTCTGTGCCTAGGATCAGTGGTATTATTTGTATTTTCCAAATACATGTACAGTAGTTGCTCATTTTCTTGTTGTGAGATAACAGCCAATGGATTAGTTTGTTGCAACCTAAATAACTGACAAATTATGTTTCAAGGTTATTAAGATTTCTTTTGATGTAATCTCGCCAATGCTGATCATTCGCTATAATGTTATGTCTAGCAGCTGTTTCTTTTGATAACTTGTTTATTGGTTGGTTTGTGATTATATAATTACGCCCACATTTTTTCTTGTTCTGTGTAAATATTAATTCAATTTATTTAAAAAAATGGTATGCTCTGTATGAACCAAGCAAGAAAAATGGGGGGTTTCATATCCCTGCAACAATATCAATACTACCCATGATAAAAATTGCTGTTTTTACTGAATATACTATATTCCAGGTTAACCCCTTAGTGACCACAGCATTTTTAAATTTTCTTACCGTTAAGGACCAGGGCTATTTTTACATTTCTGCAGTGTTTGTGTTTAGCTGTAATTTTCCTCTTACTCCTTTACTGTACCCACACATATACAGTTTTTCTCACCATTAAATTGACTTTCTAAATATACAATTATTTTCCTCATATCATATAATTTACTATAAAAATTTTTATAAAGTTATGATGAAAAAATTGAAAAAAAAAACACTTTTTCTAACTTTGACCGCCAAAATCTGTTACACATCTAGAACCACCAAAAAACACCCATGCTGAATAGTTTCTAAATTTTGTCCTGAGTTTAGAAATACCCAATGTTTACATGTTTTTTGCTTTTTTTGTAAGTTATAGGGCAATAAATACAAGTAGCACTTTGCTATTTCCAAACCATTTTTTTTCTTCAAAATTAGCACTAGTTACATTGTAGCACGAATATCTGTCAGGAATCCCTGAATAACCCTTGACATGTATATTATTTTTTTTTTAGTAGACAAACCAAAGTATTGATCTAGGCCCATTTTGGTATATTTCATGCCAAAAAATCGTTCACTTTTTCACAAACTTTAGGTTTCTCACTGAAATTATTTATAAACAGCTTGAGCAATGATGGCACAAATGCTTGTAAATGCTTCTCTGGGATCCCCTTTGTTCAGAAATAGCAGACGTACATGGCTTTGGCATTGCTTTTTGGTAATTAGAAGGCCACTAAATGCCTCTGCGCACCACACTTGAATTATGCCCAGCAGTGAAGGGGTTAATTAGGTAACTTGTAGGGTTCATTTTAGCTTTAGTGTAGTGTAGTAGACAACCCAAAGTATTGATCTAGGCCCATTTTGGTATATTTCATGCCACCATTTCACCGCTAAATGCGTTCAAATAAAAAATATCTTTCACTTTTTCACAAACTTTAGGTTTCTCACTAAAATTATTTACAAACAGCTTGTGCAATTATGGCTCAAATGGTTGAAAATGCTTCTCTGGGATCCCCTTTGTTTAGAAATAGCAGTCATATATGGCTTTGGCATTGCTTTTTGGTAATTAGAAGGCCGCTAAATTCCGCTGCGCATCACACGCGTATTATGCTCAGCAGTGAAGCGGTTAATTGGGTAATTGTAGGGTTAATTTTAGCGTTAGTGTAGAGATCACCCTCCCACCTGACACATCCCACCCAATGATCCCTCCCTGACCCCTCTCAAACCGCTTTTTTCCCTCCCCCACTGCACAATTGTCACCGCCATCTCAAAAAGCGACACTAAACCCAAATTATTTTTTTTCCTGATTCAGAAAGAACATTCAATTTAAAGCAACTTTCCAATTTACTCCTATTATCACTTTTTAGTAGTTCTCTTGTTATCTTTATATAAAAAGCAAGAATGTGATGCATAGGAGACGGCTAATTTTTGGTTGAGAACCTGGGTTATTCTTGCTTATTGGTGGGTAAATGTAAGCCTCCAATAAGCAAGCGCTATCCATAGTGCTGAACCTAAAATGGTCTGGCTGCTAAGATTTACATTCCTGCTTTTAAAATAAAGATAGTAAGAGAACAAATAAAAATTGATAATAGGAGTAAATTAGAAAGTTGCTTAAAATTTCATGCTCTATCTGAATCATGGAAGAAAAAAAATTGGGTTCAGTGTCCCTGTAAGTACTGGCAGAAAGTCTGCCAGTATAAAAATAAAATGTGTTTTTTTTTTTTATTATTTGTTTGTTTTTTAATTATATATCTCCTGCAGTGTAGGATCCCCCCTTACCACCCAGCCTCCCTGAGCCCCCCACAAACAGCTCTCTAACCCTCCCCCCTTTACCTATTTGCCACCATCTTGGGTACTGGCAGCTGTCTGCCAGAACCCAGTTTGCTAAAAATGTGGCATTTTTTATTAAAAAAATAAATAAATAAACAATGTTTCTGTAGTGTAGCTGCCCCCCGCCCTTAGCAACCCCCCTCCCAGATTTATTTAGATTGATGAATCATACATGGATCCCTCTCTCTTCCTTCCCCCTCCTCCCCACTCACTGCCGTAATGTAGCATGGTCGTAGCGGCTCCGCCCCCTTCATGAATATATTAGCAGTAATCAATCAGCAGCTAGGTCCCAGTAGTGCATTGCTTTTCAACAATGGATACCATGTGAACAAAGCAAATTAGATAATATAACTAAATTGCAACTGTTTAAAATGGCAAGCTCTCTCAGAATCATGACAGAAAACTTTTGGGTTTCTGTAGCATAGAGACTACTATATCTGAGAATACAGTTCCCACAATACTTTACTGCCGAATGCTCTCATGAGCACACCTTTCATCTATTTGCTTCTACTGTGCACTTTAAACCTGTATATCTGCATAACAGCTGCCCTTTTTTTTAACTAAAAAACACCTATGAGGCAATAAAATAAATTTCTCTTGTAAGGTGTATCCAGTCCACGGATCATCCATAACTTGTGGGATATTCTCCTTCCCAACAGGAAGTTGCAAGAGTCCACCCACAGCAGAGCTCTTATATAGCAACTCCCCTAACTGCCATATCCAGTCATTCTCTTGCAACTCTCAACACGTATGGAGGTAGTAAGAGAGAGTGGTGTATTATAGTTAGTTTTTTATCTTCAATCAAAAGTTTATTGTTTTTAAATGGTACCGGAGTTGTACGATTTTATCTCAGGCAGCATTTAGAAGAAGAATATGCCTGCGTTTTTCTATGATCTTAGCAGAAGTAACTAAGATCCACTGCTGTTCTCACATATGTCTGAGGAGTGAGGTAACTTCAGCAGGACCGGATTGGCCAGCCGGGAAGCCGGGATTTTTCCCGGTGGGCTGCATCAGCTGGGGCCGGCATGACACACACTTGAAGGCTTCAGTGTTCCTTCACACTGTTTATTGAAGCCAGTGATGCAGTCACGCTTACATGTCTGCAGACTGTCTGCTGCACATTGAGGCCGGTACAGTCACAGAGAAGAGGGTGATTTTATATCTATCAGCTGAGCCTACAGACGTTTTCTATCACAATGCAGAGAGAGCAGCAGTAAAAATGTTTAGCTTCTCTGCTATTCCGTATGTGAAGTGGGAGGGAGGGTTAAAGGTTAATAAGTGCCTGCACGTGGTATGCAGGGAAACCGGAGGGAGACCAGACTGAAGAGCAGAGCACTGTAATAAAGATAACGATCTTCCACTCTAGATTGACTTCTGACAATCTGTTTTAGAGCTGGACTTCTAAAAATAAGGTAACCCTTTGCTGGAAATATTATACAGGCTGTGGCTGTAGTGTTTAAATCTGTTATTTGTAACATTTTACCACAGTTTTAACCTATCTGATTCTGCACACTTATTCTGAAGTGAAGGAACTTAAATCAATCATTTTAATACTATGATTTTGTCATAATTTTATATTTACTTTATTGCAAATGCTTAAGCTTCTTCTAGACCAGGTCCATTGAAATAAATAAGTTCACTGTCCAAAGGGGCCCTGGCATTTCTTTGGAGTCTGATGTATGAATGTATATTTGTGTGTGTGTGTATATATATGTGTGTGTGTGTGTGTGTGTGTGTGTATATATATATATATATATGTGTGTGTATGTATATATATATATATATATATGTGTGTGTGTGTGTGTTATATATATATGTATATATGTGTGTGTGTATGTGTGCGTATATATACGATATATATATACGTATATATCGTATATATACGATCAATTGCCTATTTAGACTTACAGCTGACAATAGATACCAACAATAATATTGTATCCTCTATCTACAGGAAGGCATTAGCACGCAATACAATCTTGAGGGCAGATTCATGCCATGTAAAACATACCATAAGAGGCATACCGAAGGGCCAATATATAAGAGCTCGGAGGAATTGCTCTAATCCTCAACAGTACCAAGACCAAGCTGACCAAACTTTCCCAATCAAACAAAGAATAGACTGCACTAGCCAATTCGTAATTTACTTAATCACATGCCAACAGTGTCTCCTACAATATGTAGGCCTTACCACACGTCCCCTTAAGGACCGTATTAGACAACACCTATTATCACTTGAAGAGGAAGTCCCCAGAACACCAGTAGCCAAACATTTTCGATCCCACGGCGCACACATCAAACATTTATTTTCATTTATAGGTATTGATCACATAGGTAAGGACATTAGAGGAGGTGACAGAATCAGCAAATTGCAGAGGAAAGAAGCCTTCTGGATCTTCAATCTACAGACCAAGAGTCCAAAAGGCATTAACATGAGGCAAGATCTTGACTTATTTATAGATTAATCTACAAGTCCCCTATTCACTGTCACTAGAATAGTATTATCTGTACAGAGCCCATTATTCTCTCTCTACCAAGTATTGCAGGTAACTCTATTGTCCCCTGGCACACATAAATACAATAAATAACAACCAATGAGTGTTCATCGGTTTTATACATAAAAAAATGTCTTTTATCTAAATTTCTTTAGTATATAGGTTTATTTTAGGTTACACCACTCATCATAATATGCCTTATTATTTTATTATTATTATCAGTCTACTACATTCTTTATAGCATTACTGCACATCTTTATGAGTCCCTCCCTTAATAGCAACCATCTTTATATATATAAATCTTCAATTATATATATTGGACCTATAGGATGTTATCACCATCATAGGCCCAATAGGTGTTTGATGTATAACCTAGGTAACCTCCTGGGTGCCTTACAAATAGGTTCACCTAGGATTGGAGTACAATAGGCAGTTCACAAGTATTCACTATATATATGCCAAACGAATATTGTCCCCAATAATACTTAACCTCATTATACATCTTCTTACATCTCTTTACATCATTTCGCTACCACCTAGGAACCCAACAACCAGTTAGATCTTTTTTATAGGATAGTTGGTGCCCGCAGCAATTCCTTTGCTACTCAGGTTGGCAGGAACACTACACTTCACACTTTCCCAAGTACCATGCCAACTATGTCCATCAATGCTGCCACTATGTTAAATTCACAACTAAACTAAATAGACAGACTTCCGGCGGTAGCGGTCACGTGAGCAGGCGTACAGCACAGCGTCTGCAAACGGCTAAACAACCAAGCTCCAGGGGTTCTCTTTCTAGGCGGTAGTGCATACACGCCGAGACCCAACTTCTAGGAGAGATACACAGAGAGAGGTCAGGGGTGCGACCGGGAGTGCAAGAGGAGGGAGTGCACATACCGGCAGCAGTCTTCCATCACACCGGGCCACAAGTTCTCCTCGACTACGAGGGTAGAGAACGCTGGGTATCACTTGGCTACAACAAGCCATCCGGACGCGCACAGGTTCCCCAGAAATAAGAGCAGCGGACTGGCTCCAGCTGGGAACATTGGCAATCCGCCGTCAAGGGAAGGTAGCAGACGGAACAGCAGTGCAGGCACACTGCTGCATAGAGGAGAAAGGGGACAGACTTGGATTTTGGACACTGGAAACCGGGACAAGGACCAACAGATAAGCACCCTGCTTTATTTTCTCAAATACAATAAAGGGCAGTAGGTACCTCTACAGGGACAAAGGATTAGCTAAGGCCAGAGAGGATAAACAAACGGGGGAAGCTGGGTGTATAATCCTTAGGAGCGGAAAGAGGGATTACCTGCCAGATGTAGGGCCCAGAATTGAAGAGACACTGTTTACAATATCAAATAACCAACCCCCCCTGTCGTGGCCTAGCACTTGACACCACAAAGCTATCCTAAAGCACAGTTGAATAATTATAATCTGTCTGTCCCGCATTATTATCACACCTGGACACTGCACATGGACTATAGCCCCTAGTAAACCAGAAGAAAAGGAGATCCAGGTTTACAGGGCATATACCTAGGTGACTCGCACTTGCTAAGGGTAAATAAAATAGCCTGGTATATGGATGGCTTAGATGACCTCTCTAATTTTTTTTTTTTTTCCCAAACCCTCCCTATACATTTAAGTGACATTGCATAATAAGGCACTTCTTCCTCCAGTATAAATTGGACATATAGAAATTTGGAACAAAGACACCTGCTCAGGTCTAAGGGGATTTGTGCCATGTACGGGAAGAGGCAATAATGAAATAGCCCCCTTTGTCTTTATCTTCGCTGATATTTTAAGCAGCAAAAATCTGAGCCTTAGAGAAAAAGGGATCCTAACAAAGAGATGGATTAGTAATATCTGCTGTAAGAACTGATCAGATACAAGCATGTCAAGATCTTTATAGCTAAAAGGATTACAAGTGGAATATTTGAACTGGTTATGGAACTGAGTTCAGCACCGGCGAGTGCTTAAAAAAAAAAAGAGAGAAGGAAGTAGAGAAAAAAAAGAGAAGAACAACACAAATATTTTTTGGATAACGCAATAATTAACCTTTATTATAAGGGGGCAGAAGAATATTGTATACTAGAAAGCTTTATTGATGCTAATGGTGTAATCACTTGTGCTGGAAAATTTTACGCTTTGTTTTCCTTGCTGGTTTTTTTTTTTTTTCTCTTTTTTCTTTTTTTTTTTTTCTTTTTTTTCTTATTATGTTGTTATTATCTATGAAGGCTGTGAAAATGAAAATGATATGACATTGCAGACGAACAGTATGAGTGGATAGTTTTGATAGATCCAAGTGTACATAAAGGGGTAAACTCAAGATAGGGGAGGTAGCTTACAAGGTAAAACATTTTTTACATCATCCTACACTATAATGGGCTGTGAGTGATTTCTCTAAATCTATCAGATTCACTCTCACTTAAGGGTTAAAAACCGATTGGTAAAACTTTCTAACAGATAAATACTTTATCTCTTTATATTGTGCCATATCTAAGGATACAAGCAAACGCCTATGTAGGGCTTCAACCTTCTTAGAAGGGGTGCATAAAGAAATCAGATAATATTGTTGAGATAGAAATATCTTACAGGGGGAAACACAGTGGACCAGACAGAGATCGACTGGTTAATTTTCCAACACTGACTAATAAGATGATAGCTACACCTGGATGTTAGTTAGTGTGGCTCTGTATTGCGACCAAGTAGTTTTGCAATTCTGAACTTGGGTATAAAATAGGAGTAAAACTAAGTAATATACTACAGAAAGTGGGTAAAAATATTGATAGAGGTACCCATATTTAATCCTGCTATCCAATGTGTAAACTAGCTCAATTACTACAGATTATATAATTACTGGAACTTTTTTCCTTTTTTTTTTTTTTTTTTTTTTTCCCCCCCCACTTAAATGCACACATCTCTCACAGAGATACACAAACCTACACAGATATATATATATATATATATATATATATATATACACATATATGGATAAGTATATAACTAAAAACAAATTTAAATCACCTAACATGTCGTCTAGAAATAGGAACCACGAAAAAAAAGGTAGTAATAAATCCCCCCCAGAGACTCTGGAGGGATTGGATGAAAGCACTGCACAGGGCACAAATAATGAGGAATTAGTTAAACAACTTAATGCACTTTTTTCACCAAAATTTGACCTAATTCAAAGTAGTATAAATGAGCTATCTAATGAAGTCAAACACTTTGCAGCTAGGATCACACATGTGGAACAGAGGGTATCCGATGTGGAAGACAGGGAGATACAAAGAGATCAAATGACACAAAGCATGTCAGCACAGATTGAAGTAATTAAAGCAAAACTAGAAGATCTTGAAAACCGTGCTAGACGGAACAATATTAGACTGATTGGCTTAACAGAAGGGATTTCAGAAAAAGACCTCAAAGAGTTTGCTGAGGGAGAGCTGTTACGTCTTTTAAAAATAGAGAAAACTGAGACTACAGTTAAGATAGAAAGAATTCACAGACTAGGCCCAGTAAGGAAGACAGTAAATGGAGAACAAAGCAATAGAGCAGTCATCATGAAAGTATTACATTTTCAGGACAAAATTAAGATATTCAATGCATATAGAAAACTAAATAGTGAATTAATGTTCGAAGGGAAAAAATTATTACTATTTAACGATTACTCGAGTGAAACCTCTAATAAAAGACGGATTATGGCGCCACTATGTACAAAACTAATACAGGCAGGATGGAAAGCTAGACTACTATACCCAGCCAAAATAAATGTACAGACTAAGCAGGGTAATAAACTACTCACAGAGGAAGCAGAAGTCAAATTGTTTATAGAAGAAAATAAAGATGCAGGTAATTTATCTGGGGAAAAGGAAAAATAAACAAGGGAGGAGTTATGGAACTTCAAATAGTTACTGGATCCAACATTTCGTTGGCCGTGTTAGGATGTTTTTATACTTTTTTACTAGGAAGTCTAGATTAAAAGCTGCCGACTTCATCTATACCCCCATCCTTTGCAATAGGAGGATTAGAGGGCTTAACGAATCTCACTTAGGTTCATGTTTTAATATACATACAAATAGAATAAAATGTCTTTTAAAATTATATCATGGAACATAGGGGGAATTACGTCCCCTATTAAAAGGAAAGCTATATTGAAACATGCGAGGAAACTTGGAGCCCAAATAATTTTTCTCCAAGAAACACATCTAAAAAAGGAGGAAGCAATTAAATTACAGGGTGGATGGGTAAAAGAAGTAATTTTTACCCCATGCTGTAGAAGGAAAAAGGGAGTAGCAATTTTATTCGGCAAATCCCTAGATTATACTATTAATAAAAGTATAATAGATCCAGATGAGAGGTTTATTATCTTATCAGTCACAGTTAAAGAGAAGGAATATATTTTATGTAACCTATATGGACCTAATAAGGAGGATGTAGGATTTTGGAAGAAAATAAGAGATCATTTACTTGTATATGCAGACAAGCCATTGATAGTAGGAGGAGACTTCAATCTTACACCAAACACACTTCTAGATAGGCAGAAAGAGATAGGAGCACAAAACCCTAAGAGTAGGAGAGTAGGGGGGAATATGCGGGCTAAAAGGAAAAGAGAAAGTCTAATACTTAAAAATTTGAGGACTGACCTGAAGTTGCAAGATATTTGGAGATTACTTAACCCTGATGGTAGGGAATTTACATGTCTTTCAAGGTCAACACACTCTCTGTCAAGAATAGATTTTTTTCTGATATCAGAAAATTTAATTAATGTAACTCAAGAAGCCAGAATTGAACAGATTACAGATCTGTTTTTTTTTCCTAAATATCTTCTAAATAATCCAAAATTTGTAAATTTTTTAAAAGAGAGATGGAGAGAATATGAGAGATTTAATAATAACTACCGAAATAAAACTAATATTTTCTGGAACACTGCCAAGGCAGTGCTCCGGGGGGAAATTATCTCTTTTGTAGTTAACCTAAAGAAGAAACTAAATCTCAGGAAACAGCAATTAAACAAAACTTTAACTAATGCATATGCAAAATTCCTGGATAAAAGATCTAAGACCAACTGGGAAAATTATATCAGGGCAAAACAGAATAGAGATGATCTGCTTATGGAGAACGAAGTTAAAGAAAGCATGAAAAGGTGCTCTAAATTTTACAGATTTGGTAACAGAGCAGGTAGATTCCTGGCACAAGTAGTTAATAATCAAAAAAATTCCATATTTATCTCTAAAATAAGAAAGGGGGATAGGGAGATAAACAATCTTAAAGAGATACAAGAAACATTTTATGAATATTTTGCTAAACTATACTCACCATTTCCTTTTTTTTTTTTTTTCAATTCCTTTTTATTGAGGTTAAATATAAAAGTCAACAGAAAAAAGAAAAGGATTATAACAATCAAATTGTCAAAAAACAAATCTGTTACATCACAGTTACAACAAGACAATTATAGATAAACCTCCTGTTTCCTATTTTCTAATACATAGAGATGGAAGATTTTAAACCTCTCATTATCAATGTACAAAATGAAGTAACAAGAAAGGAGACACAAAGATTATTACAACAATGTGCAGAAAACTGACTATTATTAGCTGATCATTCTGAGCTTAAGTCCTGGACATTTCAAAAATAGCTAACATGGCATAATATGGTTTCGTGTTTCTACCCTGTGTCTCTGAAATCATAGACCATAATCTTCTTTTTCTTTTTTTTCATTAATGTACTTTCCTAACTTTTCCTACTCAGAACACAGCAATAAATATAATAACGTAAAACAAAACAAAACAAAACAAAACGAGACAAAACAAAACAAAACAAACCAAAACAAACCAAACCAAACCAAAACAAAACAAAACAAAACAAAACAAAACACAAAAAAAAAAAAGAAAAAAAAAAGGGAAAAAGAGGAAGGGTCAATGAGCCGGGGTATTTCTCTCCCACTCCCTATCTCCTCACCCCCATCCCGCCCCCCCACCGCGCCACCAGCTAGGAATCTCTCATAGTACCATTAATCCAAGTATGTGGGAAAATATCCAATAACGTTAATTCTGCGAAGGTCTGTGAAGAAAGGAAGGGTGACAAGATCCTCTTTTGCAAAGGATGTGGATAAGATAAAATAACTGGCGTCCATTTCCAGAAAAACTTCTTGATCCTTTTCTCAGATACGTCATGAAGATGAAATGATTCAAAGACAATTTGATCTTGTAATGATCTAAAGACCATGGCTAATCCAGGTATCCGCCTAGCTTTCCAATTTTTAAGTATACAATATCTAACCGCAAGAATAATAGTATTTAGGCTATTTATAGTATTCATATTAAGAGCCTCATGTGGAGGGCATAGAAAGATAATATCCTCCGCAGATAAAGCACATGATATTTTATATAATTTGTTAAACCAGAAGATAATCTTAAGCCACAGTTGTCTTACCATAGGGCATATCCAAAACATGTGGAGTACATCAGCTCTATCATATGAACAACGAGGACATAGATTGACCGAAGACGGAAAGATTCTAGAGACTTTCCACGGGGAGAGATAAAAATTATTAACCAGTTTCATGTGAGATTCCTTCCAAGAGACCGGTACTTTGCACTTATGTAGAGAGTCAAAACTCTGAGTGATCTTATCATGGTTTATCAGGGGAATTAGCGGAGACCAAGATTTACAGATAATGTCCTTAAATAGTAGACTCTGTTTATTCAACATGATATCATACATCAAGGATATGGAAGAATTTCCTCCCACAAATTTTTGTATAAGAAGCTTAATATCCGTCCAATCAGAAAGAGAAGAAAGAGACCAGCTTTGTGATAAGACAAAATGGCGAATTTGAAAGTAGGCGAATAGATTGGATCTAGCTAGATCATATTTATTAAAAATAATATCTGCTTCTAAAAGTTGATCATTCTCATCAAATAACTGTTTTACATAATGTAGACCTTTATCGGACCAGACTTTAAAAGCTTTTTGATAGAGACCTGGCAAAAAATTTGGATTACTTATAATAGGAAGCCATTCAGAGAACGAATAATCTATATTTAATATTGTACAGAACTTCTGCCAGGCCAATACAATATTCCTAATAGAAATGAGACAGCTAACATTCTGCGGTAGATTCTGAGCAGCGATATGTAGTATAGCCTTTAACGCAAATGGGGTAATCAAATAGTTTTCTATTTCTACAGATGAGACTAGATTAGAGCCAGCTAACCAGTCTATAGCTGTTTTAACCATCACGACCAGGTTATATATTTTGAGATTGGGAAGCGCCAAACCCGCCGATCCATAATTTTGCATTAGTCTGGCCAATGCAATTCGAGGCCTTGTATTATTCCAAATGAATTTGGAGATAAGAGCATTAAAAAGCTTTAAATCTTTATTTAATATAAATAAAGGCAGATTCTGGAGAGGGTATAATAAACGCGGAAAGATAATTGACTTTATCAAATTTACTCTGGCTGTGATAGACAATGGAAAAGCGGCCCATAGATATAAATCAGATCCAATTTTTTGAAACAAATGCTCGAAATTAGCTTTGTACCAAAATTTAGGGTTTTTATGTAGGATTAAGCCTAAATATTTAATAACATCAACCATTTTAAATGGGATATCAAAGCCAGCTAACTGAGAGTTGTTAATACACATTAATTCACTCTTTTCTAGGTTAATCTTATAACCTGAGAAGGAACTGAAAGTTTCTAACTCGTGTATAATCATAGGGATAGACTGCTGGATATTGGTAAGAAAAAGCAACACGTCATCTGCATAGAGCAGCGTTTTAAGACGGTGTACACCGAATGGGACTCCGTCCAAAACATCTCTGAATCGAATCGCAAGAGGCTCCAGCGCGATATTAAAAAGAAGAGGGGATAGAGGACACCCTTGCCTGGTGCCTCTCTGTAATGTTATTTTAGAAGATAAAGAGCCATTAATAAGCAAGAAGGAGATCGGGTTCTGATATAGTCTACCAATAAACTTGACGAATTCCCCTTTTAAACCAAATTGATCCATCGCTCTGAATAGATATTCCCATACTATCGAGTCGAAGGCTTTAACCGCGTCCAGGGAGAGTATTGCAGTCTCTTGCCATAAGGGCTTCTTCTTTTCCCTATCCACGTTCCAAGCATAATCTAGGAAGTTAATCAATTTACGAGTATTTTTTACTGGATTCCTAGCTACCATAAATCCAGTCTGGTCTGGATGGATAATTTTAGCTAGACACACAGATAGTCTTAAAGAGATAATGGCCATTAAAATCTTATAATCTGTATTCAAGACCGAGATTGGCCTATAAGAGGCCATATTTTCAGGATTTTTACCTTTCTTCAAAATGAGAGAAATATTAGCTGCAGAAAAGTAGCTAGAAATCACATTATCCGACCTATAATAGTAGTTAAATAGCTTTTCTAAGGTGGGCAGAAGAACCTCGCCAATACATTTATAAAACTCTGCAGGAAACCCATCTGGTCCAGGAGCTTTATTCATCTTCAGGTGATCTATGGCTCTTTTTATTTCATCAATAGATATTGGAGCATTAATTAATATTAGGTCCTCACTACTCAATTGAGGTGTCTTTATCATGGACCAAAAAAGATCTTGATTGACATTATCTGTCTTAACTCCAGAGTATAGCTGTTGGTAATAATCAAAAAATGCCTCCATGATTCCATTAGTCTCCATATGTCTACCCTTTTCAGTTTGAATCGCTGAGATAAGATTTTTCTTTTTTCTGGCTTTAATAAGTCTAGCCAAATATTTAGCAGAAGATCCATGAGTTCCTTTAAATTGGAGATTAATTTTCGCTTCTTCTTCTAAAAGTTTTTGTTTTAAAAACAAATCTCTTTCCTTCCTATTATCTTGGTATCTTTTCCAATTTGCCGTAGTTCGGCTTAGACAGTATTTACTATATGAATTCTTAACTTTATTCATGATTTGGATTTCCCATGCCTTACTCTTTTTTTTTGCTATACTAAGATATGTTTGTATTTCTGCCCGCATTACTGCTTTAAACGCTTCCCAGAAAATTTCCGGTTTGTTAAAATAACTCACATTATCAGAATAATATTGCAGCCACCGTGATCTCAAGAAATTGACAAATTTCGGATTAGTGTATAGGTATCGAGGAAAATAGAAACTGGGTATTTGAATCCGTTGTTTTAGCCTAGAAAGAAAGGTCAAAGAGATAATAGCATGATCTGAGATAATAATATCTCCAATCCCAGCCTCCAGCTTCTGAATAGACAGATTCTCCGCAATTAAAAATAAGTCAATTCTCGAGAAGGTGCCATGTGCTTTGGACTCACAAGAGAATACTTGTTTATCTGGATTTTTTAGACGCCAAATATCTACTAGTTTTAACCTGGCACAGAATTGTGATAAATATTTTGCATTTTTTGCATATAGTAATCTATTTTTATTGGACAATCTGTCTAACACAGGACACAGAGTGGCATTGAAATCGCCCCCTAAAATTAAATTTTCTGTAATAAGAGGAAATAATTTAATTTTTATTTTCTCCCAAAATTCTTTAGAAAACTGATTTGGAGCATATATATTGCAAAATATAAATTTAATATTTTTTATAAAAACATGGATAAGTATATACCTTGCAGCTGGATCTATTTCTATCTTCTCTATCCTATATTCCAGTTCTTTATGGAAGAGAATAGCGACCCCGCATTTTCTAGATGGGCCAGTCGTAGAAACTACTTCCCCTACCCATTTTATCTTCAGTTTAGCCGCTTCATGCTCATTAAGGTGTGTCTCCTGAAGGAGAACAACATCTGGATTATATCTTGCTAGGGTCTTAATAACCAATTTACGTTTAATTGGAGAGGATATTCCTCCTATATTCCAGGATAATACTTTAATTCCTTCCACAATCAAGCTTAGAATTCAATAACTAATTTATGAGAGAACCCCAGATTTGGGGCGAGCTGAGGGCGCGTATAAGGCAGAGGGAAAGCAGCGGAGGGAAAAAAGATGCGGGAAAGGAGAAAGAAAAAGAGAGAGGGAGAGAGGGGAGAGAAAAAGAGAGAGAGAGAAAAAAAAAAAAAAAAAACACATATAACTCAGCCCTAAAATAGTGTAAAACACAAAAGACAACTTCGTTATCCTTACATCGCATTAAATAATTAGTTTCCAGCAACATCAAAAAGAGAAAGAAAACCATAAACTCTAACTAATGAAATTCCCTGAGATTAGCTGCTCTCAATAAATTTTTTAACTTCTGTAACCTCGTCAAATATATGTCTGGTACCAGAATGATCCTCAACTATAATTCTGGCAGGATATACCATATGAGCCTTTAGCCCTTTATTTATTAATTGTGTACAGTGAGGGGCCATCTGTCTTCTCTTAGATGAAGTTTCAAAGGAAAAGTCCTGAAATAATAATATCCTGCTGCCTCCGAATACTGGGGGGTCAGATTTTTTAAATAGTTTTAATAGATCAACTTTATCTTGAAATTTGAGAAGTTTAAATAGGCAGACTCTATTTTTTGCAACTCCATCCAGAGAGGACTTCTTGGGACCCAATCTATGCGCACGCTCAATTGTGAGTGGTAGCAAATGAGATGGCATACCAAGAGAAAGGGGTAATGTAGTGGATGTGAATTTTATTAGATCCTCGAATTCTGACTGTTCTGGAAGTCCTACTAATCTGATATTGTTGCGCCTGGAGCGATCCTCCAGATCCTCCAGGCGCAACTGCATATTTTTAATTTTGGATTCTTGTTTACGTAGGGTATCAGCCTGAATATTTGTCTGGTCTTCTATATCAGAGATCCTAGTCTCTGCTTCTGTCAGTCGCGCTGAGAACTGTCTTACCTCAGCAGACAGTGAGCCTATTTCGGTAGCAATTGAACCCAACTCCTTTTTAATATCTTCAAACTGTGGTGAAAACACTTCTGATATTTTGGCTATAAGAGCTTGTGAATCGAACGGGGACCTACTGGGCTCCATTGTACTATCTACACTAGTATCACCTGTTTTACTCTTTTTGTCTTTCGTTTTCACAGGCATTGTGGGAGAACTAGACTCCAAAATATGAGTGAAAAAAGAAAGCCACCCCTAATCTGTATACAGTGTCAGGCTACCGCCTGGAGAGTGAATGTGCAAAAAATACAACCCAGATACGTGTAGAAAAAAAAAATAGATATTGTGTATAACAAAAAACCCCCTCACCCAATCTTATTTATTTATTTGTGTGTGTGTGCTTGGACACTAGCCTTCCACTATGTGCCTCATGTGTGTATAGAAAAAGTGTTCTTAGTGGAAAAAAAAAAAAAAAAAAAGGTGTATAGAGCCTGTGATCTCTAGGACTAAGAAGAGTTTTTCCAGAGCCTAATATCAGTTAAATAGATAACCAGCGAGCAGGGACATATAATAAAGGGAAATCTCCCCAGTTATATTTTATAAGGACAAATACAGACTGTTCAGCGTGCCAATAATCAGTACTATATATATTATAGTTCTTTAAAGGTAATCTGCAGAATTTACAATGAAATTATCCTAAATAAGAAAGGCTTTTCCCTTTCTTTATCGTCAATTAACAAGCAAATTCTGTATAATTAGATAAAAATTATGAGAGGTATCAAAACAATGTAAAATTATTAAGGTCTTCTTAGACATAAGATTCAAAAACCATTAACATTGCATATGTAAAGACCACTTGGATGAATTAGCTGTTGCGTTAGCATAATCTAGGCCATATAATACCTAGGTTTATAATCAAGGATAATAAAGCACTCTGCAAAAATAGAAATTGCCTAAATCCGGTAATAAACTAAAAGCTCCCACATCGCTGCCCTTCTTTCTACTAAACACTATAAAGTACTTATACCATTTCCTTTAAGCACACCTGTTGTTATATTATTATACCAATATTATAATTATTAGCAAATAACAGAGGAAAAATGAAAAAGGGTTAATAAAAAGATCACAACGATCACAAAATACATTTCTCCTCTTCTACTGGGTAGCGTCCAAAGAGAAAGAAGGAGAAAAAAAAAAAAAAAAAAAAAAAAAAAAAAAAAAGGAAAATTTTAAGCGAGAGTAAAGCACTCTGGCCTTCTCAGTAACGTCCAGTGTATTATTCCCGAGGATAAAGGTATATACAGCTACTCCTTTCTTTCCCCTTTATAGTAGTTCTAGGAACCAGTCTTGGCAGAATCTCGGCAGTGGGGAATCCTCACAACGATATATTGCTAAGCCTCCACCCACCTCAATAGCAGGATATGTATACAGATAAAGTTTTCAGCAAATGGGATGAAACAGGCGTTTGTTACTCACGTATATATCAAGAGAGAAAACAAGAGGGCGACCCCTAGTGCAAATCAATGTGGAACCAGTGATGAATATCTGTTGCAGCTTGCGAATGGATACTCACAGAAAGTATTGCACCCTATAGTGCAAATGAAGCATACTAGGAATATTATGGTGTCCTAGTGCACAAATCCGCCCAAAAGCACTGTCGTGATGAGAGGTGAACTTCAAATATATCAGGTTG
Source organism: Bombina bombina (assembly GCF_027579735.1). Lineage (NCBI taxonomy): Eukaryota > Metazoa > Chordata > Amphibia > Anura > Bombinatoridae > Bombina > Bombina bombina. The sequence goes on from NC_069503.1 coordinate 349,520,469, forward strand.
ATGAAAAACAGAGAACTCCAGTATCAATAAAAAAGTTTAATTAAAAAAATATATACACAGATCTACAAGGACATCTGTAGTAAAATTGCAACGCGTTTCTAAGCGCTAACCACGCTTTTTCCTCAGGCAAATGATATTGAATATACTGGAGTCTCTTACATATATACCCCTGTGTAGGCTTAATGGGATCAGCTGTAGCTTATTAGAACAGGTGCTACTTGAATTCACTCCCTAGATGTTCTGACCGGATGTTACAGATAATATCAGTGATACAATACAATGTGTAAAACAAATGTCCAATACATAGAACCTACTAATCCCTCTCGACACACATATATAAAAGTACTGAGATCTAAGCTCTATGAGTTGTCTTAGATGTTTAAACACAGTGTTATAAATGGTTATGAATATTCGTGATGCTGTATATGTAAAGTGTATTATTGCGACATGCGCTTTTTTTATATCCGTTGTTATTCCTTAATTGTATTTGTAAATAGCACCTACGTATAAATGATACGCTGTACAAAGGTATAGTCTTATGTTTCTTAACAGAGTAAGGGTGTGTATAATTCAACGAATAGGAATGTTATAATAAATGTCCAATCCTATAGCTTCGTAAGACTAAGGTGTGTCGCGCTAGACCAATAGATGTGTTGTATCCAAAACAATCATGTGATATGTTGCTCCATTTGATTGGAGCTAAGGGTGTGTGTCAAAAAGGCGTGGGGATTATGTTAGATGCGTACGATGACTCACATAGAAACAGTGTCTGTTGTTAATGTTGCTATGTGTGAGCATGACGTGTACGTGCAACTACTGTGAAAAGAAGTGTGATAGGGCCGTGAGTGGCTAATGCCTACATGAATGAAAGAGATGCACTAAAAGAACTCTAACTATAACGTGCACAAACTACCTACGTGTCTGAATGTGTATATTACATGAGTGTAAGGACCGCATATCTTATATATATATATATATGTATATGCATCTATGTCCTAGTGATAATGGATTCTAATGTGTTACGTCGTAGTGAGAAAATGGGGCCAATTTTACCTAGTGGGTATATATATATGTGTGATATAAACAATGAGTGAAATACTACTGAGTGTGAAATCTAGAATAGATTCATTGTGAAGAGTACATACATAACTAAAAAAATGTGCGAGTGATGTATGTAATATGAAGGTATCATATAATAAAATAATAATATGAAAATATCATATTATAAGATAATAAACATATTGTTGCAATATGTATATAAACAACGTGTGATATGAAGTGGTATTATATGTATTAGAGATGTATTAAAAAGCAGCAGAATCTATTACTTCATTGAGGCCCTCTGGATGTAGGGTTTTAAATTGGTAAATCCAAAAGGTTTCCCTCTGGCGTAATTTAGTCATTCTATTTTGGGAACTAAGGGCCGGAATGATTTCCAATGGGGTGATATTCATGACACAATTATTTGTGCCATGTATGGGAGGAGTGATGCCTAGAGGTACTATATTTATCAGACCCCTTCAGTATACATCTCAAATGTTCTGACCATCTTTGTCTGATTTTTCTACAGGTGCGACCTATATATTGTAGGCCACATAAGCATGTTATACAATACACTACATAGTTGGAGTTGCATGTTATTCTTTGAGTAATTGCAAAGGATTCTCCAGTACTGTTGGATATAATATTTTTAAGACCATTTGTTATATACTTGCACATATTGCATCTCTTTTTATTGCATCTATAAGTTCCTATGTTTGACATAATAGAGTTATGAGTGCTCTTGTAAGGAGTTTTTAACTTACGTCTGCACATAACGACCTTACTAGGTGCCAGTTTTTCCTTAATAGTAGGTGCTCTTTTAAATGTACATCTGGGTTTATCTTGTAATATTATTTTGAAAATGGGGTCTCGTTTGAGTAATGGCCAGTGTTTAAACAAAATCTTTTTAATCTCTTTATAATTATTATTATATCTAGTGATAAATGAAGATACAAAATGTGAGTCATCATTTACGGGTTTTTTTGGAGTTTTTGATTTTAACAAATCTCCTCTATTTAGAGAACGTGCTTTTTGAAAGCCTGATTCTATTAGTTCTTCTGGATAGTGTTTTTCCTTGAATTTATTTTTTAGAAGTATGCTTTGTGTGTCATAAATATTTATATCTGTACAATTACGCCGAATCCTCCTAAACTGGCTGTATGGAATATTGGTCTTCCAACTAGTGTGATGGTTGCTAAAGTAATCCAAAAAATTATTACTGTCTACCTGTTTGAAAAAGGTACATGACTGAATGCCATTATCCTCTCCCCACCTTAGGGTCACGTCTAAAAAATCTATTTCATCTGTTTGGATGTTCCAAGTAAATTGGATCCCCATATTATTGTCATTGAGATAATTTTGAAAGGAGGTGAGTGTTGCGGATGAACCCCTCCAGACAAACAATAGATCGTCTATATACCGGCCATAGAAGACCAGATTTTGCTCCCATTTTGCATCATAGATGTACTTGGTTTCAAAAGTGCCCATAAATAAATTTGCAAAACTGGGAGCAAATCTGGTCCCCTAGCTTATTTAGATATTTTCAGAAATCTGGTATTAGAAGATTTTGAGAAACTGCCCCCACATAATAATAAAAAATATAACAATATATGGCCCAATGAACAAAGGGCTCTACGTAATCTTTCAAATGACAATACTATCATAATCCGCCAAGCCGATAAAGGCGGCGGCTTAGTAATACAAAATTACGAAGAGTATATATGTGAGGCTAGAAGGATTCTGTTAGATAAGGACTATTACAAACAACTTTCAATAGATCCTACAGATACATACACTAAAGAACTTAAAAAACTTATTATCTATGGCCAGGAACATGGTATTCTAACACAAAAAGAGAGAAAATTTCTCACACCCATCAATCCTAATATCCCATATTATTACCACTTACCTAAGATTCATAAACAGATTCATAATCCTCCTGGCCGACCGATCATTGCAGGTATGAATAGCCTCACCGATAACCTTTCACTATACATTGACTATTACCTCCAAAGATACGTTATTCAGCTTAGATCCTATATAAAAGACACTACCGATTTACTACAGAAATTATCTGACATTAAAAAAGAACAACATCTTATTTGGGTATCTTGTGATGTTAGTTCTCTCTATTCTAATATCACACACGACATAGGCTTAGACTCTGTAGACAGTTATCTCAGTGAAGATCCATATATGTCTAACATCCAGAAGAATTATTTGCTCAAACTTATACATTTCATATTAACTCATAATTATTTTAAATTTCTAGATGGTTTCTTCCTTCAGACCAAGGGAACGGCCATGGGGACCAGATTTGCTCCCAGTTTTGCAAATTTATTTATGGGCACTTTTGAAACCAAGTACATCTATGATGCAAAATGGGAGCAAAATCTGGTCTTCTATGGCCGGTATATAGACGATCTATTGTTTGTCTGGAGGGGTTCATCCGCAACACTCACCTCCTTTCAAAATTATCTCAATGACAATAATATGGGGATCCAATTTACTTGGAACATCCAAACAGATGAAATAGATTTTTTAGACGTGACCCTAAGGTGGGGAGAGGATAATGGCATTCAGTCATGTACCTTTTTCAAACAGGTAGACAGTAATAATTTTTTGGATTACTTTAGCAACCATCACACTAGTTGGAAGACCAATATTCCATACAGCCAGTTTAGGAGGATTCGGCGTAATTGTACAGATATAAATATTTATGACACACAAAGCATACTTCTAAAAAATAAATTCAAGGAAAAACACTATCCAGAAGAACTAATAGAATCAGGCTTTCAAAAAGCACGTTCTCTAAATAGAGGAGATTTGTTAAAATCAAAAACTCCAAAAAAACCCGTAAATGATGACTCACATTTTGTATCTTCATTTATCACTAGATATAATAATAATTATAAAGAGATTAAAAAGATTTTGTTTAAACACTGGCCATTACTCAAACGAGACCCCATTTTCAAAATAATATTACAAGATAAACCCAGATGTACATTTAAAAGAGCACCTACTATTAAGGAAAAACTGGCACCTAGTAAGGTCGTTATGTGCAGACGTAAGTTAAAAACTCCTTACAAGAGCACTCATAACTCTATTATGTCAAACATAGGAACTTATAGATGCAATAAAAAGAGATGCAATATGTGCAAGTATATAACAAATGGTCTTAAAAATATTATATCCAACAGTACTGGAGAATCCTTTGCAATTACTCAAAGAATAACATGCAACTCCAACTATGTAGTGTATTGTATAACATGCTTATGTGGCCTACAATATATAGGTCGCACCTGTAGAAAAATCAGACAAAGATGGTCAGAACATTTGAGATGTATACTGAAGGGGTCTGATAAATATAGTACCTCTAGGCATCACTCCTCCATACATGGCACAAATAATTGTGTCATGAATATCACCCCATTGGAAATCATTCCGGCCCTTAGTTCCCAAAATAGAATGACTAAATTACGCCAGAGGGAAACCTTTTGGATTTACCAATTTAAAACCCTACATCCAGAGGGCCTCAATGAAGTAATAGATTCTGCTGCTTTTTAATACATCTCTAATACATATAATACCACTTCATATCACACGTTGTTTATATACATATTGCAACAATATGTTTATTATCTTATAATATGATATTTTCATATTATTATTTTATTATATGATACCTTCATATTACATACATCACTCGCACATTTTTTTAGTTATGTATGTACTCTTCACAATGAATCTATTCTAGATTTCACACTCAGTAGTATTTCACTCATTGTTTATATCACACATATATATATACCCACTAGGTAAAATTGGCCCCATTTTCTCACTACGACGTAACACATTAGAATCCATTATCACTAGGACATAGATGCATATACATATATATATATAAGATATGCGGTCCTTACACTCATGTAATATACACATTCAGACACGTAGGTAGTTTGTGCACGTTATAGTTAGAGTTCTTTTAGTGCATCTCTTTCATTCATGTAGGCATTAGCCACTCACGGCCCTATCACACTTCTTTTCACAGTAGTTGCACGTACACGTCATGCTCACACATAGCAACATTAACAACAGACACTGTTTCTATGTGAGTCATCGTACGCATCTAACATAATCCCCACGCCTTTTTGACACACACCCTTAGCTCCAATCAAATGGAGCAACATATCACATGATTGTTTTGGATACAACACATCTATTGGTCTAGCGCGACACACCTTAGTCTTACGAAGCTATAGGATTGGACATTTATTATAACATTCCTATTCGTTGAATTATACACACCCTTACTCTGTTAAGAAACATAAGACTATACCTTTGTACAGCGTATCATTTATACGTAGGTGCTATTTACAAATACAATTAAGGAATAACAACGGATATAAAAAAAGCGCATGTCGCAATAATACACTTTACATATACAGCATCACGAATATTCATAACCATTTATAACACTGTGTTTAAACATCTAAGACAACTCATAGAGCTTAGATCTCAGTACTTTTATATATGTGTGTCGAGAGGGATTAGTAGGTTCTATGTATTGGACATTTGTTTTACACATTGTATTGTATCACTGATATTATCTGTAACATCCGGTCAGAACATCTAGGGAGTGAATTCAAGTAGCACCTGTTCTAATAAGCTACAGCTGATCCCATTAAGCCTACACAGGGGTATATATGTAAGAGACTCCAGTATATTCAATATCATTTGCCTGAGGAAAAAGCGTGGTTAGCGCTTAGAAACGCGTTGCAATTTTACTAC